>NC_134353.1:65422220-65592220 GCF_048569485.1 Anomaloglossus baeobatrachus
ACCTAGTAGTGTATGTCTATACAGGGATCAACAACCCAGCTCACTCAAGGTCTTCTCTAGGATCTAGTATTACGTGGGTCTTCTCCGGGATCTGGTATCATGGGGATCTTCTCTGGGATCTGGTATCACAGGATTCTTCTCCAGGATCTCGTATCACTTGGATCTTCTCTGAGATCTGTTATCACATGGGGTGTCTTCTCCGTGATCTGGTATCACAGGGGTCTTCTCCGGAATCTGGTATCACGGGAGACTTCTACAGGATCTGGTGTCACTTACGTCTTCTCCGGTATCTGGTATCACAGGGGTCTTCTCTGGGATCTGGTATCACTTGGGTCTTCTCAGGTGATTGATATCATGGGGGTCTTCTCCGGGATCTGGTATTACTTGGGTCTTCTCTGGGATCTGGTATCACTTGGGTCTTCTCTGGTATCTGGTATCACTTGGGTCTTCTCTGGTATCTGGTATCAAAGGGTTCTTCTCCTGCATAGGGTATCAGCCTAAGACACACATATGCAATAATCATGCTGTCTAATCAGTATCTGGTATCAGTTGGGTCTTCTCCATTATCCGGTATCACGGGGGTCTTCTCTGGGATCTGGAATCACTTGGGTCTTCTCTGGTATCTGGGATCATGGGGGTCTTCTCCGGGATCTGGTATTACTTGGGTCTTCTCCGGTATCTGATATCATGGGGGTCTTCTCTGGGATCTGATATCACTTGGGTCTTCTCCGGTATCTGATATCACGAGGGTCTTCTCCGGGATCTGGTATCACTTGGGTCTTCTCCGGTATCTGATATCATGGGGGTCTTTTCTGGGATCTGATATCACTTGGGTCTTCTCCGGTATCTGATATCATGGGGGTCTTCTCCGGGATCTGGTATCACTTGGGTCTTCTTTGGGATCTGGTATCACTTGGGTCTTCTCTGGTATCTGGTATCACTTTATTCTTCTCCGGTATCTGATATCATGGGGGTTCTTCTCCTGGATCTGGTATCATATGTGTCTTCTGTATTATCTGGTATCACGGGCGTCTTCTCTGGGATCTGGAATCACTTGGGTCTTCTCTGGTATCTGGCATCATGGGGGTCTTCTCCGGGATCTGGTATCACTTGGGTCTTCTCCGGTATCTGATATCATGGGGGTCTTCTCTGGGATCTGGTATCACTTGGGTCTTCTCTATTATCTGGTATCACAGGGGTCTTCTCTGGGATCTGGAATCACTTGGGTCTTCTCTGGTATATGGCATCATGGGGGTCTTTTCCAGGATTTAATATCACTGGAGTCTTCTGCATGATCTGGTATCACTTGGGTCTTCTCTGGTATCTGGTATTACGGGGGTCTTCTCCGGGATCTGGTATCACTTGGGTCTTCCCTATTATCTGGTATCACGGGGGTCTTCTCTGGGATCTGGAATCACTTGGGTCTTCTCTGGTATCTGGCATCATGGGGGTCTTCTCCGGGATCTGGTATCACTTGGGTCTTCTCTGGTATCTGATATCATTGGTGTCTTTTCCGGGATCTGGTATCACTTGAGTCTTCTCCGGTATCTGATATCATGGGGGTCTTCTCTGGGATCTGGTATCACTTGGGTCTTCTCTATTATCTGGTATCACGGGGGTCTTCTCTGGGATCTGGAATCACTTGGGTCTTCTCTGGTATATGGCATCATGGGGGTCTTTTCCAGGATTTAATATCACTGGAGTCTTCTGCATGATCTGGTATCACTTGGGTCTTCTCTGGTATCTGGCATCATGGGGGTCTTCTCCGGGATCTGGTATCACTTGGGTCTTCTCCGGTATCTGATATCATGGGGGTCTTCTCCGGGATCTGATATCACTCGGGTCTTCTCCGGTATCTGATATCATGAGGGTCTTCTCCGGGATCTGGTATCACTTGGGTCTTCTCCGGTCTCTGATATCATGGGGGTCTTTTCTGGGATCTGATATCACTTGGGTCTTCTCCGGTATCTAATATCATGAGGGTCTTCTCCGGGATCTGGTATCACTTGGGTCTTCTCTGGGATTTGGTATCACTTGGGTCTTCTCCATTATCTGGTATCACTTGGGTCTTCTCCGGTATCTGATATCATGGGGGTCTTCTCCGGGATCTGATATCACTTGGGTCTTCTCCGGTATCTGATATCATGAGGTTCTTCTCCGGGATCTGGTATCACTTGGGTCTTCTCCGGTATCTGATATCATGGGGGTTTTCTCCGGTCTCTGATATCATGGGGGTCTTCTCCGGGATCTGATATCACTTGGGTCTTCTCCGGTATCTAATATCATGAGGGTCTTCTCCGGGATCTGGTATCACTTGGGTCTTCTCTGGGATCTGGTATCACTTGGGTCTTCTCCAGTATCTGATATCATGGCGGTCTTCTCCGGGATCTGTTATCACTTGGGTCTTCTCCATTATCTGGTATCACAGGGGTCTTCTCTGAGATCTGGAATCACTTGGGTCTTCTCTGGTACCTGGCATCATGGGGTCTTCTACGGGATTTGATATCACTTGAGTCTTCTCCATGATCTGGTATCACTTGGGTCTTCTCTGGTATCTGGTATCATGGGGATCTTCTCTGGGATCTGGTATCACAGGATTCTTCTCCAGGATCTCGTATCACTTGGATCTTCTCTGAGATCTGTTATCACATGGGGTGTCTTCTCCGTGATCTGGTATCACAAGGGTCTTCTCCGGAATTTGGTATCACGGGAGACTTCTACAGGATCTGGTGTCACTTACGTCTTCTCCGGTATCTGGTATCACAGGGGTCTTCTCTGGGATCTGGTATCACTTGGGTCTTCTCCGGTGATTGATATCATGGGGGTCTTCTCCGGGATCTGGTATTACTTGGGTCTTCTCTGGGATCTGGTATCACTTGGGTCTTCTCCGGTATCTGGTATCACTTGGGTCTTCTCTGGTATCTGGTATCAAAGGGTTCTTCTCCTGCATAGGGTATCAGCCTAAGACACACATATGCAATAATCATGCTGTCTAATCAGTATCTGGTATCAGTTGGGTCTTCTCCATTATCCGGTATCACGGGGGTCTTCTCTGGGATCTGGAATCACTTGGGTCTTCTCTGGTATCTGGGATCATGGGGGTCTTCTCCGGGATCTGGTATTACTTGGGTCTTCTCCGGTATCTGATATCATGGGGGTCTTCTCTGGGATCTGATATCACTTGGGTCTTCTCCGGTATCTGATATCACGAGGGTCTTCTCCGGGATCTCGTATCACTTGGGTCTTCTCCGGTATCTGATATCATGGGGGTCTTTTCTGGGATCTGATATCACTTGGGTCTTCTCCGGTATCTGATATCATGGGGGTCTTCTCCGGGATCTGGTATCACTTGGGTCTTCTTTGGGATCTGGTATCACTTGGGTCTTCTCTGGTATCTGGTATCACTTGATTCTTCTCCGGTATCTGATATCATGGGGGTTCTTCTCCTGGATCTGGTATCATATGGGTCTTCTCTATTATCTGGTATCACGGGGGTCTTCTCTGGGATCTGGCATCATGGGGGTCTTCTCCGGGATCTGGTATCACTTGGGTCTTCTCTGGTATCTGATATCATGGGGGTCTTTTCCGGGATCTGGTATCACTTGGGTCTTCTCCGGTATCTGATATCATGGGGGTCTTTTCTGGGATCTGGTATCACTTGGGTCTTCTCTATTATCTGGTATCACGGGGGTCTTCTCTGGGATCTGTAATCACTTGGGTCTTCTCTGGTATATGGCATCATGGGGGTCTTTTCCAGGATTTAATATCACTGGAGTCTTCTGCATGATCTGGTATCACTTGGGTCTTCTCTGGTATCTGGTATTACGGGGGTCTTCTCCGGGATCTGGTATCACTTGGGTCTTCCCTATTATCTGGTATCACGGGGGTCTTCTCTGGGATCTGGAATCACTTGGGTCTTCTCTGGTATCTGGCATCATGGGGGTCTTCTCCGGGATCTGGTATCACTTGGGTCTTCTCTGGTATCTGATATCATGGGGGTCTTTTCCGGGATCTGGTATCACTTGAGTCTTCTCCGGTATCTGATATCATGGGGGTCTTCTCTGGGATCTGGTATCACTTGGGTCTTCTCTATTATCTGGTATCACGGGGGTCTTCTCTGGGATCTGGAATGGCATCATGGGGGTCTTTTCCAGGATTTAATATCACTGGAGTCTTCTGCATGATCTGGTATCACTTGGGTCTTCTCTGGAATCTGGTATTACGGGGGTCTTCTCCGGGATCTGGTATCACTTGGGTCTTCCCTATTATCTGGTATCACGGGGGTCTTCTCTGGGATCTGGAATCACTTGGGTCTTCTCTGGTATATGGCATCATGGGGGTCTTTTCCAGGATTTAATATCACTGGAGTCTTCTGCATGATCTGGTATCACTTGGGTCTTCTCTGGTATCTGGCATCATGGGGGTCTTCTCCGGGATCTGGTATCACTTGGGTCTTCTCCGGTATCTGATATCATGGGGGTCTTCTCCGGGATCTGATATCACTCGGGTCTTCTCCGGTATCTGATATCATGAGGATATTCTCCGGGATCTGGTATCACTTGGGTCTTCTCCGGTCTCTGATATCATGGGGGTCTTTTCTGGGATCTGATATCACTTGGGTCTTCTCCGGTATCTAATATCATGAGGGTCTTCTCCGGGATCTGGTATCACTTGGGTCTTCTCTGGGATTTGGTATCACTTGGGTCTTCTCCATTATCTGGTATCACTTGGGTCTTCTCCGGTATCTGATATCATGGGGGTCTTCTCCGGGATCTGATATCACTTGGGTCTTCTCCGGTATCTGATATCATGAGGTTCTTCTCCGGGATCTGGTATCACTTGGGTCTTCTCCGGTATCTGATATCATGGGGGTTTTCTCCGGTCTCTGATATCATGGGGGTCTTCTCCGGGATCTGATATCACTTGGGTCTTCTCCGGTATCTAATATCATGAGGGTCTTCTCCGGGATCTGGTATCACTTGGGTCTTCTCTGGGATCTGGTATCACTTGGGTCTTCTCCAGTATCTGATATCAAGGCGGTCTTCTCCGGGATCTGTTATCACTTGGGTCTTCTCCGTTATCTGGTATCACAGGGGTCTTCTCTGAGATCTGGAATCACTTGGGTCTTCTCTGGTACCTGGCATCATGGGGTCTTCTACGGGATTTGATATCACTTGAGTCTTCTCCATGATCTGGTATCACTTGGGTCTTCTCTGGTATCTGGTATTACGGGGGTCTTCTCCGGGATCTGGTATCAAGGGGTTCTTCGCCCGTATCTGGTATCAGCCTAAGACACACATGTGCAATAATCATGCTGTCTAATCAGTATCTTGATGTGCCACACCTGTGAGGTGGATGGATTATCTCGGCAAAGGAGAACGGCTCACTAAAACAGGTTTAGACAAATTTGCGAACAGTATTTGAGAGAAAAAGATCTTTTGTGTACATATCTTACAGTTCAGCTCATAAAAAATGGGAGCAAAAACTAAAGTGTTGCGTTTATATTTTTGTTCAGTGTATAATATATGTGTGTATGTATGTGCTGTGTATAGGTATATGTATGTATGTGTTGTGAGTATATATATATATATATATATATATATATATATATATATATATATATATATGTGCTGTGTGTATATACGTGTGTTTGTGTGCATGCACTTTTATTTTGGAGGCACAAGGGACTTGTAAGAATCCTAATTCATAAAGCGATGTGGGCACTGCATGTTGTGAAGGCCTGGACACCAGTATTAAGGACCTTTGGTGACATCATGGTCACATGACTGTGATGTTCCCAAAGGTCTTTATGAAGTCTTAACCTCGAAAACTGCAGTGATAATACAGAACTTGTATTATCACTGCAAGTTGGTCTTGAAAAGCTGGAGCAACCCGGGATGATAAGGTTTGGGCAGTTGCCCAGTTTGCCTGCCCCCAACACCAACCCTGGCAATCAAATATTGAGGCTGTGAACAATTTTGCCCTTCCCCATTTTTGGAGTTTTGTGTGAAATTATGTCCTGTTTGCCTTTTTTTTCAGTTTTTTTTTTTTGTGTTGCTCCAATACACGCAAAGGAAATAAATATATATAGCAAAACGTGTGATTGTATATTTTTCTGGGAGAAATACTTAATTTTCTGGAACAAGTTCAAGGGTGCCGACACTTTTGGCCATGACTGTAAAAGGATATAATATGCTAGCTGAGAGCTCTGAGTGTCTACAGTGGAAATATTTTTATTGCCTAATAGTTCCTTTTGTGCCTTTTAGCTTTGGGTAACTTTGACTATGTAATTTTTGTGCAACCTAAACTTCCTAGTTCTTTTATTTTTCCCATAGTTTTACAACTTCATTATTCTTCAAACTTTAATAATATATCAAGTCAGATATAAAAAAAAGGTGAATTTTTTTCTCGAACCCCTGAAAAAGATCTGAAATTTCCCTATGAAAAAAAAATATGCTAATTAACTAGTCTTCAGATCTGTTTGTTGAGTGACAGGATGAGGGTCTAGTAATATAGACTCTGCAGGGACTCACCCCGGCTGCAGCGGGACAGTCCCATGTCTTCTTGACGCTTCTCTGCTGGTTGATGATCCGATATCTCACAAGTGTGGTGACGGCATATGTGCTAGCAGGTTTACCAATGGAGATAGTCAGCTATAGAGGTTCTTTTGAGTTCATTGACATTTCATTTCCAGAATCAGACTACACAGAGTTTCTGTGTAGTCTGTAGCCACGGAAACATATTGGTCTGTATAGGAGCTGGACACGCAAAAACTTTAGATTTTTTTTTTTAATAAAGTTGATTTGGAAAGTTGCTTCATTTTTCTCTTTAGAGTAGTAAAATTTTGATTGAAAATAAGAAAAACCTTTAAAATACATACTGACGACTGCAAATTCTTTAAATATAGGAGATACAAAAAAAAGAAAACAATGTCCACCCAAGTGGGTTCCCTAAATAATGGTCACTGAGGAGGAAGAGAACGTGGAATTACTAAATGGGTTCTTTAGCTTTGCAGGTACCAATGAAGAGAAATATGGTCGATCCTAATGCCCTTAATTTGTCATCTCATATACTCAATTGGCTAAATGTAGATATGGGCTAATCAAAGTTAAATTAAAGGGTTTTTCCCATCTTATTCAGTAGGTATAATAATATTAATATTAGCTTATACCATCAATTAGTAATATAGTACAGTTCTCCTCATAAGCTGTCATTTACCTCAGTATGGCTATTCAGGGTCATAGCCACTACGGTGCTCCTGGACGCGCTTGCGCAGTTAGTATGGGGTTTTCATTATCAATGGCCGGGTTCTCGAGAGCACGCATAGCTAGAGCCTGCGCAGTAGCTCCCTGCCTGGGCATCTCACACTGATGGCAGAGCCATCCTGTCAGCGAGCTGAAACAGGGTGGTGGTGGGCATATGGACAGTAAAAAAGACGGCAGCGGTGTCACTGTACAGCGATGCAGGAGATCAGCGCCACCCCACAGGTGACGTCACAGGTCTCTGCTACCACCTTATTACTATTCATAGGTTGAAGAATGTGTGAACAAAGTCCTAGGCAACAGGGTTTTTTTTGTTGGTTTTTTTTAGTTTTTTTGTAAGAACTGATCTTCTCTGAAATCCTCATGCAAAACTGTTTAAAAAAACAGCCCTAGTTACAATCAGGGGCGACGTTAGGGGGAGTCAATGTGGCGCCCTGGACTAGCCAGGTCATCACAGGGACTACAACACAACACCCCCACCCCGCGATAGGCACATCAGCCAGACACCAAATCCTTGTTGCCTCCCTCCAGGGGCTGATGTCCACACCAGGTGGGGTGGAGCCAGGCGGTTGGCCCCACCCACTAAGGAGTTCACAGTCCTGAAGGCGGAAAGGAAGTCAGAGCAGTTAGGGAGGTCAGAGAGTGAGGAGTGAAGTAGTAGTAGAGGAGCAAACTGACTGTGTCCGGGTACGTGGCTCGGGCACCGAGAGCAAGGTTGGCAGACGGTGGTGGCCGTCTGCAGGAGAGGCAGATCAACGCGGAACCGTAGGACCGGGGACGGGCGGTGGCCTGCCGGTACTGAACCGGGGAGCGAAGTGAAGCCAGCACAAACCGGCAGGGCCTGCGGACCCCGACCAGGCTTGGAGTCGCCATTAAACAGGTCAAATCCGTTAGTGACCGGAACCCCAGGGGTTTCCTAACAGCCAAGACCCGATTGAAGGCAACCGTCCAACCAGCAAAAGGGAAATACAGCTACCGCCACAGCTAGAGTTCCCAGGGCCTGAGCCTGTGGGCAAAAGGGTTCCTCCGGCACATATACACGCTGGGGAGAGGGTTACCGGTGGGAAGCCATCGGGACAGAACATACACAAAAGGTGCAGGGAAAGGCAGCCACCACTAACCGTCCGGGAAAAACCACAGCAGCCGGCTGAGGGACCCGTCCATCCATCCATTTGGTTTACCAGAGACTTTGCATCCATTTGTGGCTGCCTCCCCGTCACCTCACCGGGCCCCGGGACAACCAACCCCTACCCACGGAGGGGGAAACAACATCCCAGCTGCTCCCTGCCATCGCTCCCGGGATCCCCGTCACCAGCAGCGGTGGTGCCCCAACCTCACCACAAACCGTGGGTGGCATCACGGACCAAATCCCCAAAACCAAACTACCCCCTTTCACTCATGGGCGAGGAGCGCCGCTCGAGTCCCCGGATCCGGCCCACCGCTCGAGCCACCGAGCAGCAGCAGCAGCGCCGGACCCGAGCGTGGTGAGCGCAGCGCCCCGTCGCCCGCGACATCAACCTACACAATTTCTCAGAGCCCCACCCTATTAAGAAACCCAGCAGTTGTATTCCGAGGTTAAAATTGTTTAAAGACTTTTGATTACTTCACAGTCATGTTATCAATGGTCTCTTAATTGCTGAAGTCTAAAAAACAGCCCTAGTTACAATCAGAGCCGATATTAGGGGGGTCAACCTACACAATTTCTCAGAGCCCCCACCCTATTAAGGAATCCAGCAGTTGTATTCTGAGGTTAAGACTGTTTAAGGACCTTTGATAACTTCACAGTCATGTAACCAAAGGTCTCTTAATTGCAGAAGTCTAAAAAACAGCCTTAGTTACAGTAGGGCTGACTCGCCCACCCCAGGGCTATGGGACACCCGGTGCCGGGCCGGACTAGTCCGGTGGTAGTCAGTGGTGGCTGGGCCCGGCTCCGTGGCCCTGGTGGGTGTCAGTAGAATATGTGGCTTAAGTTAAAGTTTGTGTTCGTGACGCCACCTGTGGTATGCGGCTAATAAGCCGCCGCTGCTGTGTGAGGCCTCCGGGATGATGTTATAGCAGCAATGGTAGTACTGCTCCCCACAGGTGGAGCAATGCCCGGGGCACAGTTGGTGCTTGTAAGTGTCTATGCAGATGAAATAACTGAGGCAACTTCAGAGGTGCAGTTCAAGTTCTTTTACTCACAGTTCTTGTCAGGGCAGGCAGAACCCTTGGACTGCTGGGACCGCTGTCAGGGACCTCCGTCTTCTGGGTGATTCAGAGTGTGAAATCCGGTACCCTCTCTCTTAGTGTCTCTTTCTCTGCTGTCTTCACTAGCCTTGCCTTTGTTAAGATGGACTTGGCTTGGCCTCCATTACAGCCTCCAGGCTGGGGGGTCACCTGTCGGCTGATTACCCCTTTTCTGAAGGGCTGCTCTGGGTTCTGGCCCTGGGAGCTTACAACGTCCCTGGGCCTCGGTTTTTACTGTTTGGAGATTGTCTTTTCACTCCTCCAGTTTCTAGGGACCGTCCCCTGTCGCAGCTAATCACTCCACCGATGTCACTGTGGACCAGGCCACCGCAGCCTGCAGCTACTCGTAGCGCCTCTGGGCCCTCGGCTTCGGTACCCAACAAGGACAGCTCGTGGTACCTACAGGACTACCCGCGGCCCTGCGACCCTTTCTTTCCTTCTCTTCTTTCTCCTCCTTGCCTGCCTCAGCAGGCCTCCTCCTCCCTCCTTTCTCTCGTTCTTCTCCTCCAACTACATGCTGCTTCTCTCACTCCCTGAGGTAAACTGAAACTAACTTGACCTTCCTTTCTCTATCTGCTCTCTGGTGGCTCCTCCCACCTCCCCAGTTGCTAAGCTACCACCCTATGGGAGCAGGGATGGGTCTTACAGCCCCTCTCAGCATGCAGCATGGGAGGGTTGCCTGCCACTTTCCCTGGTCCTGTGTGTCCCTAGCAATGGGTGTAGTGTGAATTTACCAGGGGACCGGAGTTCACTCTCTTCCTCTCCCAGAATGGGGCATCACACCGCAGATGGGGTGCAATGACCTGTGGCGACGGAAGCCTCAGGGGCGCCACACTCCCCCACAGCAAATCCCAGCACGTCCTCGGGCTGAAAAACAACAAAAACATGTGGAGAAACTGCAAAAACATTTTTGTATGCAATAACATAAAACAGTAAAACATTTCTTCCCTTTATGGGAGGCACATATCAGTGAACGTTGCGAACTTCTTATAAAGAAAACTCTAAGTGTGCACTTCCAGTCCATTGCACGGTTTGGCAAATCCCCCATAATTCTGGTAGGGGGCACAACAGGTGCAACTAATTACATTTTTGGCTACAACAAGTCCAGTAGCCCGGCAGTTCGTTTCTTTCAATCAAACAAAATGACATAATCAACCAGCCATTAAGTCCAATGGCCTGGTTACATAGGACACATAAACAACATACCAGCCACTAAGTCCAGTGGCCTGGTATGACATGCCACATACACTTCCACCGGGGCCCACATTCCAGTTCAGTGGCCCGGTAGCACATAACATGGGGGGTGACGTCTTCAAAAAGAATAAGGGGCAAAACACAGCAGGAAAGGGTGTCGTCTTCGAAAAGAATGAGGGGCAGACAGGGGCTATCTACAGTTCAGCATCTCTTCATCTTTACTTGTAGGGATTCTTCTCCGGCTCCCCACCTGGCAGCAGGTAGACAGCGGTCAGCACAGTCTGCGTCTCCTGCGTGGCTGTAGCAGGCCTGCTGCAAGATGCTGCGGCCTGGGCCTGCTCTGAGGTAGTGCTGCTGGCTTGCAGGGGGTTACCAGCCATACGGCGCCACTCTGGCTCTTCTGGGGCTGCCTCCTTGTCTTGGCGGGCCGCGCCTGGCATGGCGGCGGCCTGAGTTGGAGTCGCTGCTGCGGTGAGATCTTGGCGGGCCGCACCTGGCGTAGCTGCGGCCCGGATCGGCCTCGCCGTGTCGGGCGTCTCTCCAGGGACCGCGGGCATGGCAGCGGGGGTTGGGGCTCTCGCGCCGGCAGGGGCATTAAATGACTCACCCCTCAGTTGCATCTCCGGTGTTCTGGTGGTCGCTGTCTTGCTGCAGGGTGCTGGTATCGGAGCTGCGGTCGTGGCACGCGCGCCTGCAGGAGGACCGGGCAGGAACCCCACCTGGCAATCCGGGCTCCGCCGGCTGGGGGTGTCACTCTCTTTACCCGGCTCTGCAGCGGCGGCTGGATCTTCTCCGCTCTCCAGGACGCAGGACACAACCCGGTTCTGAGGTGCGTGTCCCGGCTCAGCCACTCCTCCTCTGGCCGCTCGTTGCTCGGCGTCCATCCTTTTAGCTTCTTCACGCGCCATCTTTTCTTCCTCCGCCTTCTATGGCGGGCACCGCTTCGCGCGCTTTTCTTGGACAAGGGGGCGGGGCTTCTCTTCGCGCCCTTTCTTCTTGCACGCCCCCCTTCTTCCCGCTCTCAGCAGCGCTAATGGCGGCGGTTTCTCAGTAAAGTACACAGTCTGTCACACGGTTCTTCAGGCGCACAGTACCCGGTTAGACCGGGCACGAAATCCTGTTCGTGACGCCAAAGTTGACTCGCCCACCCCAGGGCTATGGGACACCCGGTGCCGGGCCGGACTAGTCCGGTGGTAGTCAGTGGTGGCTGGGCCCGGCTCCGTGGCCCTGGTGGGTGTCAGTAGAATATGTGGCTTAAGTTAAAGTTTGTGTTCGTGACGCCACCTGTGGTATGCGGCTAATAAGCCGCCGCTGCTGTGTGAGGCCTCCGGGATGATGTTATAGCAGCAATGGTAGTACTGCTCCCCACAGGTGGAGCAATGCCCGGGGCACAGTTGGTGCTTGTAAGTGTCTATGCAGATGAAATAACTGAGGCAACTTCAGAGGTGCAGTTCAAGTTCTTTTACTCACAGTTCTTGTCAGGGCAGGCAGAACCCTTGGACTGCTGGGACCGCTGTCAGGGACCTCCGTCTTCTGGGTGATTCAGAGTGTGAAATCCGGTACCCTCTCTCTTAGTGTCTCTTTCTCTGCTGTCTTCACTAGCCTTGCCTTTGTTAAGATGGACTTGGCTTGGCCTCCATTACAGCCTCCAGGCTGGGGGGTCACCTGTCGGCTGATTACCCCTTTTCTGAAGGGCTGCTCTGGGTTCTGGCCCTGGGAGCTTACAACGTCCCTGGGCCTCGGTTTTTACTGCTTGGAGATTGTCTTTTCACTCCTCCAGTTTCTAGGGACCGTCCCCTGTCGCAGCTAATCACTCCACCGATGTCACTGTGGACCAGGCCACCGCAGCCTGCAGCTACTCGTAGCGCCTCTGGGCCCTCGGCTTCGGTACCCAACAAGGACAGCTCGTGGTACCTACAGGACTACCCGCGGCCCTGCGACCCTTTCTTTCCTTCTCTTCTTTCTCCTCCTTGCCTGCCTCAGCAGGCCTCCTCCTCCCTCCTTTCTCTCGTTCTTCTCCTCCAACTACATGCTGCTTCTCTCACTCCCTGAGGTAAACTGAAACTAACTTGACCTTCCTTTCTCTATCTGCTCTCTGGTGGCTCCTCCCACCTCCCCAGTTGCTAAGCTACCACCCTATGGGAGCAGGGATGGGTCTTACAGCCCCTCTCAGCATGCAGCATGGGAGGGTTGCCTGCCACTTTCCCTGGTCCTGTGTGTCCCTAGCAATGGGTGTAGTGTGAATTTACCAGGGGACCGGAGTTCACTCTCTTCCTCTCCCAGAATGGGGCATCACACCGCAGATGGGGTGCAATGACCTGTGGCGACGGAAGCCTCAGGGGCGCCACAGGGCCGACATTAGGGGGCGTCAAATTACACAATTTCTCAGAGCTCCCACCCTCTTAAGGACCCCAGAAGTTGTATTCTGAGGTTAAGATTAAGGACCTTTGATAACTTCACAGTCATGTAACCAAAGGTCTCTTAATTGCAGAAGTCTAAAAAACAGCTCTAGTTACAGTAGGGCCGACATTAGGGGGCGTCAAATTACACAATTTCTCAGAGCTCCCACCCTCTTAAGGACCCCAGAAGTTGTATTCTGAGGTTAAGATTAAGGACCTTTGATAACTTCACAGTCATGTAACCAAAGGTCTCTTAATTGCAGAAGTCTAAAAAACAGCTCTAGTTACAGTCAGGGACGACATTAGGGGGCGTCAAACTACACAATTTCTCAGGGCCCCCACCCTATTAAGGACCCCAGCAGTTGTATTCTGAAGTTAAGATTGTTTAAGGACCTTTGATAACTTCACAGTCATGTGACCAAAGGTCTCTTAATTGCAGTTCTAAAAGAACTGAACAGGAGACAGGCTTGTATGAAAAATTGGCATTAGGGGTTAGGGAGGAGGAAGGGAGAGAAAATTGCCCAATTTCGCATGGCCCCCATTCTATCGGAAAGAGTATCCAATTTATCTCTATGTGAAATCCACTTTGCTGTTCATATGAGACAGTTTTAGATCTTTATTTTTCATGAAGAGGTTTTGAAAAATATCTGGTAGAAAAAAAATGATATACATATAACTTCTTTCAAGTGGATCCCAAAGGAAACCTCTCCGAACTAGGCAGTGTCCTAAATCAAAAGGCTGCACATAATGTTTCAGGAAAGAAAAACTCCAAAAAAAGACCTTTTTCAAACAGCTTCAGGAAAAGAAAAAAATCTACAAAAAATCCCCAAAAAAGTGGTTTCCACTTAAAAAGTTCATTTTGAAGGCCTGAAAAAAACAAACATAGCCAAAAAGTATTGCATAAAAATCGATTTTGATTTTATATATTTTTTTTTATATGATACTAATTTCTAGTTAAGCTATGAGCGTAAACTACAGTATTTCCGTAGATGTGAACAATTATCATAGGCTGCAAAACGGATGTTAAAAGTCCAATGTTTTTTTTTATATATCTTGCTGTTAATCTGAAATGAGTCACGAAGCTTCAGGATGTAGGGTCTTAAAACAGAGAAAATTTGAAGCGTAATAATTGGTCCTTTCCTAGATAAGAACAGGAGGTAAGAACAGTAAAGCAATAGGAAGGAAGATGACCACAAATGCATCAGTTCCTCTCTATGCAATGTACATGTCAAATTGCACATCGTATACAATACGTCTGAGGTGTGAAAATGCTTTTATAACCAAGGCAAAGGCAATTAACAGAAAAGGGGTTGGTAGAAAAATGAGAGCAAAATGACTATTACTCGAATCTTTAAGATCTACCGAGTTTCCCCACAAACAAGACCTATCCTGAAAATATACCCTAGCATAATTTTACATGACTTTTGGAGTATGCTTGAAATATAAGCCCTAATCGAAATATAAAGCCCTAGTTATAGTCAGGGCCAACGTTAGGGGGAGTCAAACTGCACAATTTCTCAGGGCAACCACCCTATTAAGGACTGCAGCAGTTGTATTCCGAGGTTTAGATTGTTTAAGGACCTTTGGTAACTTCACATTCCTCCTGACAGAACTGGTGTAACTGAGCCATACTTGTAGGTCACCTTGCTCGCACCGGCCTTTTCAGCTTTGCCCATAAATTTTCAATAGGATTGAGATCAGGGCTTTGTGATGGCCACTCCAAAACACTGACTTTGTTATCGTTAAGCCATTTTGTAAACAGTTTGGCATTTCCATTCGGAAAACCCATTTCCACCAAAGCTTTAAGTTCCTGGCTGAAGTCTTGAGATGTTGCTTCAGTATTGCCACATAATCTTCTTTCCTCATGATGCTATCTATTTTGTGAAGTGGACCAGTCCCTCCTGCAGCAAAACAACCCCACAACATTATGCTGCCACCCTTGTTTCACAGATGGGATAGTGTTCTTAGGCTTCAAAGCTTCTTCCTTTTTCCTCCAAACTTAATGATGGTCATTATGGCCAAATTAGTCAGATCACAGGACATGTGTACAAATATTAAGGTCTTCGTTCCTCTGTGCATTTGCAAACATTAATCTGGCTTTTTTATGTATCTTTTGGAGTAATAGCTTCTTCCTGGCAGAGTGGCCTTTCAGCGCATGTTGATACAGTACTCATTTCACTGTGTATAATGACACAATTTTACCAGCTTCCGCCAGCATCTTCACAAAGTCTTTTGCTTTTGTTCTTGGATTGATATACACATGTCTGACCAAAGCACGTTCATCTTTGGTACACAGAACCCGTCTCCTTCCTGAGCTGTATGATGACTGGACCTTCCCATATTATTTGTACTTGCGTACAATTGTTTGTACAGATTAACGAGGCTGGTATCTTCTGGTACTTGTTAAATGCACCCAAGGATGAACCAGACCTGTGCAAGTTCACATTTCTCTTTCTCAGATCTTTACTGATTTTTTTTTTACTTTCCCATGATGCTACAGAAAGAAGCAGTGTGTTTCAGGTGTGCATTAAAATACATCCACAGGTGTGTCTCTAATTAACTCAGATGTTGCCAATAAACCTATGAGAAGCTTCCAAAGACATGACATCATCATATGGGCTGTCCCATCAGTGTTACCAGAGTCCTATGACATCATTAGCTAAAAGACAAGATGGACACAGTGAGAGCAAAATGGATTCTGTTCTCTCACACTGCTTACCCATTATGGAGGAATTTAAGATTTGAGAATCTCCAGTTCTTTTTTAGGCCCCAATATCTGCAATTAGAAACTTGTATGTGCTGCTAACCAAGGCCAACAGTGCTACCAAAAGTATTGTTTAGAATTGTAGTATTAGGACCCTCAGAAGTAAGTTTGGAGGCTTCTTAACACAAATGTGTTTCCCATCCAGTGCCTCAATACACTTGGGAAATTGGCATCTTTGGTTAATTCCATAGGCGACTCATTCCCAATCTTGAGGAATTGGTTCCGGCAGGAGCCTAAAAACAAATGCACATCGCAATTTTCAGATTTATATTTGTAAAAATTTTAGAAAACTAGGTATCGTTTCCTTTACACTTCACATATACTTGCTAATTAGTATTGGTATATGACATAATATCCCAATAACATACATTTACGTTTGCAGGTATAATGTGAAAAAATGTGGAAAAGTTCAAGGGGTATGAATGTTTTTTGAAAGCAGTAGTCAGTTAAGTTATCTATATGTCCAATGACAAATTGCACTCAAGGACAAAGAAAAGGTTCCTAAAAATTCCTAGTTTAGGTCATTGTAAATACATTTCTTATTGGGGTGTGTTACTATAATATTGTTTTTGTAGCGTTTGCTTTTTATTATTTGTTTAAGCTCTCATGTTATAACAGCTCTTATCAGAATAACATTTGTGACTAATGTCGTCCGACTGGGATTCTGCCAATGTTCACTCATAAGATATCAGGTAATGTCGACCAAAGGCCACGTGTATAAATAGGAATGTATATTCCTTGAAAAAAATGCAGTATATTGTGGGGAGAAAGCAGAGAGATCATGAAAGAAAACTTAAAAAGGTGAGTGAGTACCTGGTCACCCCTTGCCCCAGCGAGCCTGCGCTTCCCTGCAATCTATCCCACCATTCAGAGTCCTGGGGCCTTCCCTACCCGTGGAGGGAAAACATCATCTAGCTGCCCCCATTCTATCAAGCCCGGTACTCCCATTGGCAGCGGCGGTACTCCCTATTATCGCACACCACGGGTGGCGTCACAAACTATCCAAATCCCCTGTAAATAACCCCCCCATCACGTTTTAGAGTGACCTTGAGCCCCCGGGTCAGGAGACCCTCAAGCCACGAGCAGGGACACCCGGATCCGAACGGTTTGACCGCTGCTGGGGCGGTACACCAGGAATAATGGGTCGACACCAGAGGCTTCTTCGGAGAGGCAAGACCAGGCACAGTCAGAAAGCACAGAGTGCTGCTGGTGAGGGCCTGAAAAGTAGCAACATTCCAAAGGAGTGAACACGTTGCCCAGGCACCACCTATAGGGAAAAGGTGCAATTCTGCCAATAGGAATAAAGTACAACAAGGAACAGGTGTACTGTCCTTTTAAATTACAGCAGAATGCGGCACGCGCACCTTTAATTTTTTATCTAACTCATATCTTATTACATGGGGCAGTATACTTGGGCTGTGTATTTATATTATGAAATGACAAAGTTTAATTTATTGTTGCATACTATTTCTCATATAATGCCCTCGCTTGGTCCACTTGACCACGAGGGCTGTGCCCAGCACCATGCTTGGTGGACTACGAGCCCCATTCGGCAAATGGTCCCTGACTGATGGCTCAGGCTGAACGGTTGGGTTCAGTGTACCCTTCTTGTGTTCAAGTGGCGACGGGTTAATAAGAGTCAGTGCTGAGTTTAATAAAGTAAAATAAAAAAAATGGGTCAGGGCAAGTTTTACGGGGGTGTCGATTCGGCCTCTTGCTTGTGGTCTGTGCAGATGTGCCCGTCCATCTCTATTTTCCTCTATTATTTTGTGGGTTGGTTGATCTCACTGGTTCATTAGGCTTTCCCCGCTGGCCGTCTGCCTCTTTCCGGCATCGGCTGACGGAAGCTCCCCTCCCACCCTCCTCCTTTTTATTTGTGTGTTTGTCATGGTATTGTTGAATGTGAAGTCACAGCTGGCGGTAATTCAACCAATTAAGAGACGTAGGATGCACATGCCCTCCAGGATCTGAAGGGGCGAACCGTTTTGGTTGGAAGAGTTTCTCAGGTTTTAAGTAAAAGTTTAATAAAGAGAGCTTAAAGAAAGTTAAATAAATCTGTGGCCGACCCCGTACACTAAAAGAGAATAGTTGTCATGTGTTTATTTGCGCCGGAGGACACGGAAGCAATGGGCAAGGTGGGTTGTTGGATGGCATCAGTCTTTCTCCCGACTGCCATTCTCGGACGCTTCTCAGGTGATGTTTTTACTCTCTCACTCTCTCAGGTGACCCGATTTCTTGTATTCTCGCCCTAAGCTCTTCTCCCACTCTTTCTCTCCTTCACACACTTTTTTGCGCAGGGTTAGTCCAACTACACAGTTCAGACAGGAGGACTGACTCTGCCAACTAGTCCACAGAACGCGGAACACACGGGAGCATTGTCTCTTAAAGTCACAACATGCTTATCCGTTTGTAGGAGTGACATCCCTACATCTACACTGGTATCCTGCCATATCTTCTGCTGCCACTCGATTGGTGGCATCCTTGGTGCCAATTAACACTAGACCCCTAGGTCATGACGTCGCGGGGCCTTAGTAATCACAAGAGGTACAAACAATGCTGGCAATTGAGTGCCAACTGATAAAATTCACACTATTTTGGTCCGGATGCCATGTAGCTCCAACAAAGATGCTGGATGAGAGTCCTGCTAATTTTTTTTGCACATCTATATTGCTGGATCTTACAAAAAAGGAAGAAACACCCCCTATCCCCGATTTATTTTACAGTGAGGTGGCTCCCTCTCTCATGAATGGGAGATATGGAAACAGCCATCTAATGTACGGTAATTGACATGTCATAAATATCAAGGGAGGGAGATACAAGTTAAGGGGGTGGCTACAAGAAGACATATCCTTTCCATACCCTATGCTCCTATATTTGGGATTCTAAGTAATAATTATAATTGGGGCCGCGATCGCCTAATCTGTACCAAGGGGTTTCTCATTCCCTTGGAATCTCCAATCTATCATGACCTTTTCTACTATTATTGACCCACATCAGGGCTTCTTATCAGTATTTGTGCCACTTATGACTTGTTAACCAGTATCTCCAATTGAAAAGAATAAAATGTCATAAGTCAATGGAGTTGAATTGATTTCTGCCCTTGTCATGGAAAATGCAGGTAGCTGTTGATAACCAGATCATAGGGAAAGTACAGAGAGACTAGCGATTGTTGTTACAGGGCGGTATTATCAGCTTCCCCTTATTGGGACTGAAGGTTACTTAAGGTGATCATACAAAGTTCATTTTTTTCTGACCAAATTCATTGATCAATAGATAAACTGGGGGTCATCAATGTAAAGGTCAATGTATTATATAACTATGGGTTTTCCAATGTGTGCACATTAATAAAAAACTACTACTATCTTTTTATTATCATTTTTTTGAATTCATCAAAAATCACAGCTTTCCAGGGTTCATCCAAGTGACCAAATGAGTCCAGATGCCGAAAGTGACTATTAGTGAGGAGCGAGCACTATCATGCTCGGATGATCGGTACTCGTAACCAACAGTAGGACAATCGGACGGGCTCAACTCGTGTACTCCGTATAGTGGAAGTCAATGGGGAACTCAAGCATTTCTCCAGATCTTACGGAAAAATGCTTTAGTTTCCTATTTGACTTTCATTATAGTCAATACATGAGTTGTTTCCGACAGAGTGTTCGACGGCTTGTTAAGAGTACCGAGCACCCGAGCATTGTAGTGCCCGCTCATCACGAGTTACGAATATCAAGCACCCGAGCATGGTAGTACTCGCTTATCACTAGTTACGCATGGTAGTGCCCGCTCATCACTAGTTACAAGTACTGAGCACCCGAGCATGGTAGTGCTCGCTCATCACTAGTTACGAGTACCGAGCATCTGAGTGTGGTAGTGCCCACTGATCACAAGTTATGAGTACTGAGCACCTGACCATGGTAGTGCCCACTCATCACTAGTTACCAGTATCGAGCCCTTAAGCATGGTAGTGCCAGCTCATCACTAGTTACGAGTACCGAGCACCCGAGCATGGTACTGCCCCGCTCATCACTAGTTACGAGTACCGATCATCCGAGCATGGTAGTGCCCGCTCATCACTAGTTACAAGTTCTGAGCATCTGAGCATGGTTACAAGTATCCAAGCATCACTAGTTACGAGTACTGAGCACCCAAGCATGGTAGTGCCCGCTCATCACTGGTTACGAGTACTGAGCACCTGAGCATGGTAGTGCTCGCTCATCACTAGTTACAAGTACTGAGCACCCGAGCATGGTAGTGCCCGCTCATCACTAGTTACGAGTACTGAGCACCCGAGCATGGTAGTGTTCACTCATCACTAGTTACGAGTACTGAGCACCCGAGCATGGTAGTGCCCACTCATCACTAGTTACGAGTACTGAGCAATGGAGCATGGTAGTGCCTGATCATCACTAGTTACGAGTACCGAGCACCCGAGCATGGTAGTGCTCGCTCATCAATATTTACGAGTACCGAGCACCCGAGCATGGTAGCGTCCGCTCATCACTACAGTAGCTTTCATTTTTCAGGATTGGATGGTCACGAGTCCATATTGAGTAGATGAAATTATGCCATGGATGTAAACTTTTATGCAAGTTTTTTTCAAACTTTGTAAATATCCTATATTAGACTTATCAATAATATATACCCCTCAAATACTGTTATGGTGCCATAACTAAAATGTGGACATCATTATGCGTAGCGCCCCGAACCACTCAGGGCACTACTAGGTCCTCACCAGGATGCAGGGCCTACCCCCAGGGACCTGGGACACGAGTGCCAGTAACATCTCCACACACCAAAATCCCAGTTTCCATTCCACACCAGGGGTAATTGGCTAGTCAGACCCAAAGGGGATGGCCACCTAGAGAGCGGAGCCAGTCCAGGGAACTAGACAGCCTGGTGGGAAGTGTCAGCTTCACGTGGCCTGGCAAATACCTGCACAGTGAGGGGACCTTCACGGACCTCACTGACCCACAGATCCAGGGGCATCAGCAGTAACGAGAGGATCAGGGTTTGGGACCACGGACCAGCCCTACAGGGTCCACACTGCCCGCCGTACGGACGAGGAGACTGCCAAAAGGACAGTCGGGCTCCAAACCAGCTCCAAGCTACGGGGACCCAGCCACACTGAGGGTGCTGGGGACAGAGCAACCAAGTCATCAAACTGGCACTGGAACTACAGGAACCTGAACCAGCTGTCCAAGGGCCCAACTGTGAGTAAGGACTGTTAAGTTACAAACCAAGGTGTGGCCTCCGTTCTTTGTCAAAAGTTTCCATCATACATCTCCCAGGCTCGGCCCTACCACCTCAGCTGCTATTACCACTAGCCCTGGGGATAACAAACTCAGCAGCGGCGTTTCAACCATCCTAACTTTAACCCGCAGGTGGCGTCACACCAATGACTTTAATCTCCCTTGAAAATACTCCCCATTAACCCCTTAACGACCTTTGACGGATCTTTCCGTCATGGAGTGTGTGCCGCTAAGCCCCGCCCCCTGCCGCGGGCAGGATGCGGCGATCGGTGCACATTTCAGCTGTTTTCAACAGCTGACGTGTGCCTGCATGTTACGAGTGGAATCGCATTCCACCCATAACATTAACCCCTTACATCTCGCTGCCAAAGTCTGGTAGCGAGATGTATATACGCGCGGTCACGATTTTTACTTGCCGCCCCAACCGGAAGTCACGTGAGTGATCACGTGACTTTCGGTGGTTGCCATGGTAGCACAGGGTCATGTGATGACGCATGCAGCTATGACGATTCACTTTCGTTTTCACTTGGCCCGGAGGCCAGTGAAGCAGGAAGTGCACGTATCTGCTGTTTACAGCTGTATAGCTGTGATCAGTAGATAGGGAAGAGCGATCTGATTGCTGATCGCTATAGCCCCCTAGGGGGACTAGTAAAATAAAAAAAAGTAAAAAAAAGTTTTAAAAAAGAAAAAGAAATAACCTAAAAGTTCAAATCACCCCCCTTTCACCCCATTGAAAATTAAAGGGTTAAAAAAATAAATAAATATACACATATTTGGTATCGCCGCATTCAGAAATGCCCGATCTATCAAAATATAAAATCAATTAATCTGATTGGTAAACGGCGTAGTTGCAAAAAAATTCCAAACGCCAAAATTACGTTTTTTGGTCGCCGCAAGTTTTACGCAAAATGCAATAATAGGCGATCAAAACGTAGCATCTGCGTAATATTGGTACCATTAGAAACGACAGCTCGAGACGGAAAAAATAAGCCATCAGTGAGCCATAGATCCCACAAAATGAGACTGCTACGGGTTTCGGAATAGGCGCAAAACGTACGCCACTTTTATTGGACAGGCTTGTGAATTTTTTTTAACCCCTTAGATACAAGTAAACCTATACATGCTTGGTGTCTACAAACTCACACCGACCTCAGGCATCACAACAAAACATCATTTTTATCATATAGTGAACACCGTGAATAAAACATCCCAAAAACTATTGTGCCATCACACTTTTTTTGCAGTTTTTCCTCACTTGGAATTTTTTTTGCTGTTTTCCAGTACACCATATGGTAAAACTTATGGTTTCAATTAACAGTACAACTTGTCCCGCAAAAAACAAGCCCTGATATGGCAAGATTGACGGAAAAATAAAAAAGGTACGGCTCTCGGAAGAAGGGGAGCAAAAAACAAAAACGCAAAAACGGAAAGTGGCCGGGGGCCGAAGGGGTTAAAAAGCACCCAGGGCACGGAACCGGGCAATGGCCACCAAAGTGACATTCCCCAGTTGTACACTGCCCGGGACCGAGTACCCCATATCCCTGGGCGACACATATGCCCTTATAACTGCAATCAGTTGCCTCTTTAACTGTGACAGCTAGACCACTTCATGAATTACACTAGAACAAATAGAGTCACCACAATGCATGCTGGGAAATGAAAGGCCGTTCCAGCACTTGTAGTGCTGGCAGAAAGTTAAAAAAGGACAATTATCCACTAAGGCCCCCTTCACACGTCCGTGAAAAACACGCACGTGTGTTACGGGCCGTTTTTCGGGTCCGTGTCCCGTTTTTGTGTCCGTTTTTATGGTCCGTGTGGCACCTGTGTGAATTGCGTATGCTAGCCGTGTTTGTGTGCAGAACGTCCGTGTGTGCGTGTGGAATTAACGTGTATGTGTACGTGTAATGTCCGTGTGTAATGTCCGTGTGTGTGATGCACAATGTCGTTTATAAATGTCGGCTGACAGCAGACAGAGTTGCGCGATGAGAATGAACTCGGGTGAACTTCACCCGACTTCATCCTCATACCGCGGCTCTGTCTGTGTCGAGTACTGATTAGCGGTCACCTGTGAAGGATTCACCGGTGACCGCTAATCCCCCGAGTGACTGAAGTGTCCCCCCCTCTCTCATACTCACCGATCCCCGATCACCGGCGCTGCACGGCATTCACACTGCTGCGGCGGCTTTTACTATTTTGAAAAAGCCGGCCGCCCATTAAACAATCTCGTATTCCCTGCTTTCCCCGCCCACCGGCGCCTATGATTGGTTACAGTGAGACACGCCCCCACGCTGAGTGACAGGTGTCACACTGCACCCAATCACAGCAGCCGGTGGGCGTGTCTATACTGTGCAGTAAAATAAATAAATAAATAATTAAAAAAAAACGGCGTGCGGTCCCCCCCAATTTTAATGCCAGCCAGATAAAGCCATACGGCTGAAGGCTGGTATTCTCAGGATGGGGAGCTCCACGTTATGGGGAGCCCCCCACCCTAACAATATCAGTCAGCAGCCGCCCAGAATTGCCGCATACATTATATGCGACAGTTCTGGGGCTGTACCCGGCTCTTCCCGATTTGCCCTGGTGCCGTTGGCAAATCGGGGTAATAAGGAGTTATTGGCAGCCCATAGCTGCCACTAAATCCTAGATTAATCATGTCAGGCGTCTATGAGACACCCTCCATGATTAATCTGTAAATTACAGTAAAAAAACACACACACCAGAAAAAATCCTTTATTAGAAATAAAAACACACACACATTCCCTGGTTCACCACTTTAATCATCCCCGAAAAAGCCCTCCATGTCCGGCGTACTCCACGGACCTCCAGCGTCGCGTCCAGCTCTGCTGCATGGAGGTGACAGGAGCAGCAGAAGACACCGCCGCTCCGGTCACCTCCACACAGCAAATGAGATGAGTAGCGCGATCAGCTGCTGTCAGTCAGGTAACTCGCGGCCACCGCTGGATCCAGCGGTGGCCGAGGGTAACCTCAGTGACAGCAGCTGATCGCGCTACTCATCTCATTTGCTGTGTGGAGGTGACCGGAGCGGCGGTGTCTTCTGCTGCTCCTGTCACCTCCATGCAGCAGAGCTGGACGCGACGCTGGAGGTCCGTGGAGTACGCCGGACATGGAGGGTTTGTCGGGGTTAATAAATTGGTAATGAGGGACTTTGTTAGTGTTTTTTATTTCTAATAAAGGATTTTTCGGGTGTGTGTGTTTTTTTTACTGTAATTTACAGATTAATCATGGAAGGAATCTCGGGGAGACGCCTGACATGATTAATCTAGGATTTAGTGGCAGCTATGGGCTGCCAATAACTCCTTATTACCCCGATTTGCCAACGGCACCAGGGCAAATCGGGAAGAGCCGGGTACAGTCCCAGAACTGTCGCATATAATGTATGCGGCAATTCTGGGCGGCTGCTGACTGATATTGTTAGGGTGGGGGGCTCCCCATAACGTGGAGCTCCCCATCCTGAGAATACCAGCCTTCAGCCGTATGGCTTTATCTGGCTGGCATTAAAATTGGGGGGAACCGCACGCCGTTTTTTTTTAATTATTTATTTATTTATTTTACTGCACAGTATAGACACGCCCACCGGCTGCTGTGATTGGGTGCAGTGTGACACCTGTCACTCAGCGTGGGGGCGTGTCTCACTGTAACCAATCATAGGCGCCGGTGGGCGGGGAAAGCAGGGAATACGAGATTGTTTAATGGGCGGCCGGCTTTTTCAAAATAGTAAAAGCCGCCGCAGCAGTGTGAACGCCGTGCAGCGCTGCGCCGAAGATCGGGGAACGGTAAGTATGAGAGAGGGGGGGAAACTGACCGACAGACTGTGAGAGAGGGACAGACAGACAGAGAGACCGACAGAGAGACAGAGAGACTGACCGACGGACTCAGGGAGATTGACCGACATACACAGAAATAGAAAGAATAGCCGACATCACTAGAAATAAAAACACCAAACGGACACGGACTATAGGTATATGCATACGTGTTTACTAACGTGTGTGCACATACCCATAGACTTTCATTGTGTCCACGTGTGCGTGCTCCGTGCAGATAACGGACATGCATCCGTGCCAAACGCAAAGACATACGGATCACGGACATGCACACACGGACATAATGAAATAACGGACGTGTGACCACAATCATAGATTAACATTGGTGCACGTTTGGCCGTGTCTCCGGTATATACGGAAACGGACCAAACACGCACGTGTATCACGGACGTGTGAAGGGGGCCTAAAAGAGACTGGATGAAAAATTACAGAGAACAAGAATCAGGACATATGTACACAGGTTTTTCCACTTATTTCAGAGGATAAGGTCAGACTGTGCCTTTTTAAAGGTTTTGTGTAAAAGAATAGGTAAGGCTACTTTCACACCTCCGGTTTTTCTTCTGCGGCACAATCTGGCACTTTGCAGGAAAATCGCAACTGGTTTTTTTTGCTGCCGGTTGCGATTTTCCTGCATAGACTTTAATTAGTGCCGCATTGTGCCGCATGGCCTTGCGTTCCATCCGGTTTTTGCCGCATGCGGCAGATTTAGCCGATGCGGCGGCCGGATGGAACGTTGCCTGGCACGTTTTTTCGTGCGGCAAAAAAAAAACGCATCGCGCCGCATTCGGCCGATGCGGCGCATCTCTCAATGCATGCCTATGGCGGCCGGATGCGGCGCGATGCGGCAAATACCGCATTCGGCCGCCGCATGCGGTTTTTGCCACTGCGCATGCTCAGTAGCATGCCGCAAGCGGCAAAAACCGGGCGGGCCGCATGGGAAAAACTTATGCAAAGGATGTGGTGTTTTCACCGCATCCGTTGCATAGCTTGCACAGCCGGATTGAGCCACAGGGCTCAAGCCGGATGTGTGAAAGTAGCCTAAGGCTACTTTCACACATCAGTTTTCTGCATTCAGGCACAATCCTTTTTTTTCCTGGAAAAAAATGTAAAACCGTATCCACCGGATCCGGTTTTTAACGGATCCGTTATGCCGGATGCGTAAAAAAAAACGGATCCGTTGGATCCGTTTTGCATCCGTTTTTGCATCCGGTTTGTTTTTTTGATGGATCAGGTTTTTTAATTAATTTGGTGCATGCGCAGTTAACAAAAACGGATCCGGCAGCCGCATCCATTTTTTACCGCATTGCGCCGGATCCGGCGTCCATAGGCTTTCATTGTAAAACACAGCGTATCGCGCCGGATCCGGCGCGATGCGGTTTTTTTGCCGGACAAAAAAACGTTGCAAGACACGTTGCCTCCGGCCGCCACTTTAATTAATTTTGCCGCATCTGGAAAAAAACGGATGCAACGCAAAGCCATCGGGTACAATCTGGTAACAATGCAAATCAATGGGGATAAAACGGATGCGGTACCGGATCCGTTTAACTCGTTTTTTTTCCGGATTGTACCTGATGGAAAAAAACTGATGTGTGAAAGTAGCCTAAGTGAGCTGTAATACCAGAAAAGGTAATCAAAGTAAAATATTAGAAATCTTGTTAAATATTTTACAATGATTTAACCTAAGAAAAGTTGTTAAAGGTAGACTTTAAAGGGGGTTCCCATATTTAATAAAATAATGGTTCACTAAGTAGGAATTGTCTATAGATTTTCTGTGTTTGGGTCATGAGATATTTTCTCAATCACAGAACTGTATTAATTTTCAGACCATTTCTGGCTCCGATCTTGGTCAGAATCTTAAAAAAATAAATGCACTGAGCTGTATCTGCAATAAGTATTTCGTACCCACACCGGACGTGTAAATATTATATCAAACAATAAACATAGCTCTGAATTTCCTCAGAATCGAGGCCCTGTGTTGCAATCTTTCATAATTAAAGTGCGTGCCAGGAAATTTTATTCCAAGGAAGCAGGAAAAATTCCAAATTATATTCCAGGGAAGAAGGACACCGATTGGTAGAGATAATGAGTCTGTACTAGGGAGCGGTATTGCAGGTGTGCTGCCATATGGAGTCTCTGTATGGTTCTATAATACAGGAAAATAATACAGCATTGAGCCTAGAGTAGAATAATTCCGTAATATATGTAACCTATCATCTCCAGTCCATCTCCATAGTTCTTGATATTCCTTTATCCACGGTGCTCAACATGAAGAAGAAGTTTACAACTAATGGCATTGTAGCTAAACTCCCTGGAAGTATGCATAAGAGAAAAATTGATAAAAAATTGCAATGCAGGATACTCCACATGGTGGATAAGCAGCCCCAATAAAGTTCCAAAGAAATTACTGTCCTGCAGGCTCAGGGTGCATCAGTGTCAGTGAGAAGTATCTGTCCACATTTGAATAAAGTGAAATGCTATGAAGGAGACCCAGGAGGACCCCACTGCTGACACAGAAACATAAAAAAGCCAGACTGCAGTTTGCCAAAATGTATATGAGTAAGCCAAAATCCTTCTGGGAAAGCCTCTTGTGAACAGATGAGATCAAGATAGAGCTTTTTGGGTAAAGCACATCATTCTACTATTTACCAAAAATGGAATGAGGCATCACAGAAAAGAATACAATACTGACATGCTCTGAGTTGGAGAAGCCCGAATACACGCTGTGGCAGTTATGCTAATACCTACGAGCAACTAGTGCACTAAAAAAACACGACAACCAAAGGGGGAAACAACCGGGGTGATATAACAGCGATGGGCCCTGGCGCTAGGGAGGGGGAAGATGGGACACCTTCTGCACTCACCTGCAGCTGCAACCTGCCCTATACAGGTTCTGCACCTGTCGCCAAACAGGATACCTGAAACTCTAGAAAAACTCTGAGGTAGCCCTGGCTAGTGAGCTGGCAGGTGAGGATCACTAGTCCCACTGCTGCACTAATACAACACAAGGAAAAGGTAGACACACAGGAGGAAAAGGATACAAACACAAACTTCATGGCTGAAGCCAGACGACAAGGCAGCAACTGATGGGCTCAGGTCAGCTCCTACAACCTAGGTGGCCAGGACAGAATGGATTCTACCAACAGCAATGGATGACTGGAATGGCCACTATTTAAAGGTGAGGGGCGTGGTATCTAAGCAGCTGCACCTGACATGGACTGCTGGAAAGTTTCTGGTAACAGACCTGACATTAACCCTTTATACACCAAAGGAAAGAAACACCTTTAATATTGAGAGTCTCCCAACAGAATGAGACTCAGGCCCTGAACCTGTCAAAGGTCTCTATATGCAGAGAGACCACTGTGAAAAATGCCTACAGTTAAATATGGTGGAGGTTCAAAGATATTTTGGGGTTGCTTTGCTGCCTATGGCACTGGGTGAATTGACTGTGTGCAAGTCATCATGAAATATGAAGATTACCAAAGGATTTTGGGTGACAATGTATTGCCCAGTGTCAAAAAGCTGGGATTGTGTCCTAGGTCATGGTTCTTCCAGCAGGGCAATAACCCCAAACATATTTCAAGAAGCTCCCAGAAATGGATAGAAACAAAGCGCTGGAGAGTTCTGACGTGGCAACAATGACTCCGGATCTAAATCCCATTAACACCTGTGGAGAGATCTTAAAATTGCTGTTTCGAGAAGACACCCCTCAAATATGAGAGACCTGTAGCAGTTTCCAAAAGAAGAGTCCAAAACAGATGTCTAAAGGGGGCTTTACACACTACGATATCGTTAATGTTTGATCGTCGGGGTCACATTGTTAGTGACGCACATTCGGCGTCATTAACAATATCGCAGCGTGTGATACTTTCCAGCGACCTTAGGCGACCTCAAAAATGGTGAAAATCGTTCACCATGGAGAGGTCGTCCCAAACTCAAAAATTGGTAAGGGTTGTTTAGCGTTGTGATTCATCGCTCATGCGGCAGCACACATCGCTATGTGTGACACCGCATAAGCGAGGAACGTCTCCTTACCTGCCGCCGGCCCCAATGCGGAAGGAAGAGGTGGGCGGGATGTTTACATCACCCTCAGCTCCGCCCCTCCGCTTTGATTGGCCGGCCGCTGTGTGACGTTACGGTGACGTCGCTGTGATGCCGAACGTCCCTCCCCCTTGAAGGAGGGATTGTTCGCCAGTCACAGCGCCGACGCCGACCAGGTAAGTACGTGTGACGCTACCGTAGCGATAATGTTCGCTACGGCAGCGATCACAAACAATCGCATGCGCGACGGGGGCGGGTACTTACACGCTCGCTATCGCTACAAATTGCTAGCGATATCGCTACCGTGTAAAGCCCCCTTAAGAAGCTTGTTGATGGATATAGGAAGCAAATGATTGTAGTTATTTATTCCAAAGGAGTGCAACCAAATATTAAGTTTGCCAACAATTTAGTTTGACCCATTTTTGGAGTTTTCTGTGAAATAATGTCCAATTTGCCTTTTTTATCTGTTTTTTTTATGTTGTTCCATTACAGACAAGTAATAAAATATGTGTGTGACAAATCATGTGTAATTGCAATAATCTTTCTACAGAGTTCTTGTGTATAATGTCACTGTACTACATGTACACTTACATTATACACTATATGCAGAGCTCTTGTGTATAATATCACCGTGATCACTGTATTACCTGTACATTTACATTATATACCATCTACAGAGCTCCTGTGTATAATGTCACCAGTGATCAGGACATATATGCCAGGATGGGAGACATATTTACCAGGATGCAGCCTAGGATGGGGACATATATACTAGAATGGGGGACATACAGTATGTTCATGGATGGGAGACATATTTACCAGGAAGGGAACCAGGATTGGAGACATATTTAGCACAAAGGGGCTCAGGATGTGGACATACAGTATATACCAGAATGGGGGACATATATTCCAGGAAGGGAGACATATTTCCCAAGAAAGAGACCAGGGGGGGGGACATATTTACCAGGAACGGGTACATATTTACCAGGAAGTTGTCCTGGATGTTGGGACATTAGCACACGATGGGGGACATTACTACATAAGAAGGGTGACAACACGTCTTTATAGTTTTTAGAATGCTACAGGGGCCCATACATCTGGCCAACATGTGGGGGGGGGGGGAAGATCCTAATTTTGGACCAGGGAACAGCGGACTGTAGTTACGCCAACCTATCCAAAGCTGATGGGAGGCAGGATTAAGAGGATAAGAAGACAAAGACAAAGAGTCTGTAGGCATAGCGCAACTGATCTGGCATATTGGATCAAGCCCCATACCCTTTCTCACTTCTTATCTACCTAACATTTTTGTGCCACCCCTCCTTTTCTCTCATGTTCCCTTATGTCAGGCCCTCCCTAATTCTATATTGTTATTGATTGTTTGTGCTTAGAGTAAATCGGTCACACTATTGGCCCTTGAAAACGATTTTATTGCCCAACGTGCTCCTTGTCTTCGTTACAACGCTAGGCTTTTGCTTCTTGTCGAGTTCGGAGGTCACGATTAGTACATTGCAGGACTAAGGGCATCAACAGCTGTCACTTCAGATTCTTAGGTCGCATTTGGTACCGTCAAAATTGAAATCGAGACTTAAAAACAGTTTTACACAATGAGGCTTTGTTACGGGAAGAGGCTAATTCCAACTCTCGGGTTTTGTGAAGTTCCCAGTGGCCGTCACGATTCCGTCCCATCGGTTTCTCCTAATATTCAGTATAATCATCCTTGGGTTTCATGCTAATTCTAAAATTCCAAATATTTGTTTTTCCTGGAACATGGGGATGTGTTTTTTGTTTAGACATATTTGAAGGATGGAAACCACACAAGAAAAATATCGCTTTTCCATGTGAGTCACTAATTGTCTCCTCCGAGAAGATACAAAGCTTTAGTGTTGAGGTCAATGATGCATTTTAGTATCAATTCTTTGCCTGCAATTTGGTAAAGTTTTCCACGAGTTATAAATGGAAACTTTCTCACATCCAGGTGACGTAAGGTGTAATAATGTTACCTCGCACTTTGACATATTAATCATATACTCATCACGTTATCTGGATCTTGGCCAACCAAACACACTAATCCTTTCAAATCCAATTTTCTGATCTCCAGTTGTTGTACCTTCAAAGACCTATAACATTTTGTATCTTTCATATAAGGAGCTTATTTTTTTCCAGGACAGCTTGATGTGTCCATTGGCACTATATTTAGCGACATACACTTTTTTAACATCTTTTTATTGTGTTTTTTTGTTTTTCTTTTGAGTGTTGAGATAAAAAAGATCAATTTTGTAATGGTTATCGATGTGTTCCACTGCAGGCCCTCTATGCACTCCACCGCAGGTCCTCTATGCGTTACACTACAGGTCCTCTATGCGTTCCACTACAGGTCCTCTATGCGTTCCACTACAGGTCCTCTATGCGTTCCACTACAGGTCCTCTATGCGTTCCACCGCAGGTTCTCTATGCACTCCACCGCAGGCCCTCTGCGTTCCACTACAGGTCCTCTATGCGTTCCACTTCAGGTCCTCTATGCGTTCCACTTCAGGTCCTCTATTCGTTCCATCGCAGGTTCTCTATGCACTCCACCCCAGGTTCTCTATGCACCACACCGCAAGTCCTCTATGCACTCCACCGCAGGTTCTCTATGCATTCCACCACAGGTCCTCTATGTGTTCCACCGCAGGTCTTCTATGTGTTCCACCGCAGGTCCTCTATGCGCTCCACCACAGGTCCTCTGTGTTCCACCGCAGGTCCTCTGTGCGCTCCACTGCAGGTCCTCTATGCATTCCACCGCAGGTCCTCTATGTGTTCCACCGCAGGTCCTCTATGTGTTCCACCGCAGGTCCTCTATGCGCTCCACCACAGGTCCTCTGTGTTCCACCGCAGGTCCTCTGTGCGCTCCACTGCAGGTCCTCTATGCATTCCACCACAGGTCATCTATGCGCTCTACTGCAGGTCCTCTATGTGTTCCACCGCAGGACCTCTATGCGTTCCACCATAGGTCCTCTATGCGTTTCACCGCAGGTCTTCTATGCGTTCCACCGCAGGTCCTTGTGCTTCACTACATTGCATCCCAGGTTCCTCTGTCAGCCGGAAGCAATCAATATCGCCGGATATGGTGAGTGTGTGTGTGTGTGAAATCTAATGTGTGTGTGTGTGTGCAATCTGATGTGTGTGAGTGTTGGCCAAAAGCACGGGATGACCATGTGGAGCATACCTTCTGGGAGCGACACAGACACCCGGAGTCTGGTAAGTATGATTCTCCTGGGAAGGAGGATCTGCATTTTTGGGGGGTAAAATTTCCCCCAACTGTTTTTCCCTAAGAAAAAGCCCTACCCTGAAATAAGCCCTAACACATTTTTCAGGGCAAAAAAATATATAAGACAGTGTCTTATTTTCGGGGAAACACGGTAGTACAAATGAAAATAACAAACTTTCTACTATTTTTTTTTTTTTTAGAGAATTCTGCGTCTTTTTTCCTCATGGACTGATCATCATTCTCAAAATTCTCAAATCACAGTGTAAAATTAGTGAATACAGATTTACCCATTACTGAGATAGGAGATTACAGTGGGTGTTTATAAAGTTCTATGGAGAAATGTAACTGTTGGTTCAGGAGAATTTACAGCAGAATGTGTAAGTCTGTCTCCAGGTCCTCGCTCTTTCATAGAATTTTACCAACTGTCATTTCCTACCTCAGTAAGGCTGGAGTCACACTTGTGACTGTCTCTTGTGTAACTCGAGCGAGTCTCGCATCTCATCACTTGGCATGGCCGCACACTCTCCTGACAGGAGCGTCTCAGCTGCATAGAAATACATGCAGCCGACCCGCTCCTGTCAGGAGAGTGTGCAGCCGTGCCGGATGATGCGATGCGAGACTCACGTGAGTCACACAAGAGACAGTCACAAATGTGACTCCGGCCTAATTGGGAAATCTGTCTTCACTGAATACAGATTTTACCCAGGAATTCAGAGTGAAGGATCAGTCTAGGAGGAGAATAAAAGCCCATTTCTATTCTATCATATTGTAGATATATTATAGGTTCTTATTTTAATTTGTACTATTGATTTATGGAGTACATATTAAAACGATGATTATTCCTTAAAGGGGTTTTCCCACAAACAAAGATAACCGGTTCAAGACCGAAGACGGTAAATATACGTCAACTTCTCCTGGGCTTTGTGCAGACCCGACGTATTTTTATGGTTGGCGGTTAGAAGGGAATGGAGACCCCCCTGCATGCTGCCATCATCGGGTTTCCGGTGCTGCCTGGAGACATTATCAGGACCTGATTGGATCAGGTCCTGATGATGTTTAACCCTTTGCGATCTTCAATGTGCCGCGATCAACAGCGATCACGGCACATAGAAGTTAGAGAGAAGCAGTGAACCCCTTCTCTTACCTCTCCCGGCTCTCCTGTGACATGATTACCAGGGGAGCCAAGGGTTGTCATGGCAGCTGGAGGTTTCATGATGGCCTCTGGGTCTGCCATGTATGGTGGCCTGTCAGGCCCAGCCTGCAGCAGAGCCTGACAGCAATCTGCAGCCTGACACTACCTGTATAATGCATTGCTATGTTGCTGCTGTATGACAATGCATCATACAGCAATCAGAATAGGAAAGGGAAAGTCCCATATAGGGACTAAGTAAAACAGGTAATAAAAGTAAAATAAAACATGTAAAAGGTAAAAAAAAAAATCAAAGAAATAAAAAAATAACAAAAACAAAAATAAACAAAAAAGAACACGTATTTGGTATTGCCGTGTCCTGCCTGACCTGATCTATAAAACGGTCACACTATTTAACCCCTTCAGTGAACAGTGTAAAAAAAAAATGCAGCAAAAAATAATTTTTCACCATACCGCAAAAAAAAGTGGAATAAAACACAATCAAAAAGTTGAACATAAATAAAAATGCTATTACGGAAAACTACATCTTGTCCCGCAAAAAACAAGCCACTACACGGCTCCATCATCAAAAAAATAAAAAAGGCTATAGCTCTGAGAATACAGGAATGCAAAAAATGTTCTTTTTTCTAAAAAATTGCTTTTATTGTGTAAAAGTGGCAAAAGATAAAATATATATATAAATGGGGTATTACTGTAACCGTACTGACCCGAAGAAAAAAGCTGTGTTGTTACTTTTACCAAACAGTGAACGGCATAAAAAAAAACCAAAAACACAAAAAACAATTCCTGAATTAGTTTCATGTTAATTCTACCTACAAAAAATGAGAATACAAAACGATCAATAAATGTTATGTGTCCGAAAATAGTACCAATAGAAACATAAACTTTTCCCGCAAAAACAAGACCTCACATGGCGTCCGCAATCTATTCTAGACAATTGGGTGGTTTAGGCCCGTTTCACACATCCGGCATTTCACCGGATTGCCAGATCCGACACACTCCAGTATAGTGCAATACTGTAGAATGGCATCATGGCAACCTCCGGTCACATGCGCCGGTCACATGACAGCATGTGACCGGAGCTTCCGCAATGCCATTGTACAGTATTGCACTGTACTGGAGTGTGCCGCATCCGGCAATATGCCGGATATGTGAAATGGGCCCTAAAATTCAAATGGCGCTCCTTTCCTTCCGAGCCCTGCCGTGCGCCCAAACAGTAGATTTCCACCACATGTGGGGTAACAGTGTACTCAGGAGAAATTGCACGATAAATTGTACAGTACATTTTCTCCTTTTACTCTCATGAAAATGCAAAATTTGAGGTTATAAGTATTATTTTTGTGGGGAAAAGTAACATTTTCATTTTTTCATTCCTCATCGCTTTAGTTCCTGTGAAGGGTTAATAAACTTCTTTGATGTGGTTTTGAGCACTTTGAGGGGTGCAGTTTTCAGAACAGTGTCACTTTGGGGTATTTTCTGTCACCTAGGCCTCTTAAAGTCACTTCAAATGTGATGTGGTCCCTAAAAAATGGTTTTGTAAATTTTGTTGGAAAAATGAGAAATTGCTGATGAACTTTGACCCCTTCTAACTTCCTAACAAAAAAAATGATGTTTCAAAAATTATGCTGATGTAAAGAAGACAAGCGGGAAATGTTATTTATTAATGATTTAGTGTGATATACCGTAGCTTTCTGGTTTATGGGTTTAAAAGTTCAAATTTTGAAAATTGCGAAATTTTCTAAATTTTCGCCAAATTTCTGATATTTTTACAAATAAACACAAAAGATATTGTTTTCATTTCACCACTATCATGAAGTACAATATGTCACGAAAAAACAGTCTCAGAATTACCGGGATCTTTTGAAGCGTTCCAGAGTTATAACCTGTCAAAATGACACTGGTCAGACACATGAAAAAAAATTGGACATGAAGGCTTTTGCGCAAATTAATTTCAAAGTTGATTTTAATCAATAGATCTTGGAATAATAATGATTTATACATTTGGATGTGTTTACATAAAATGTTCCTGTGCTGAGATAACCTTATATATGTGCCCCTGCTGTGTACTGTGTAATGGCTGTGTCTGACCGCACATGGACATGGTCTGATCATACCACATCTCCTGGGCCGGGGAGGATGCAAACCAGAATATAGCACAGTGAAGGCTTATTTTTTGCACCCTGAGCGGATGTTTATACTGATACCATTTTGGTTAGATAGTAGATATTATTTTTTGATCACCTCTTATTGCATTTTATTGGAATGTGTGGCAGCCAAATAAAGGGAAATCTAGCCTTTTTCTTCTTTCTTGTTATGCGGTTTACTGATTTGATTAATTTATTTTCTGTTTTCATAGATTGGACTTTTACAACTGCAGGAATACCAAATATGTATATTTTTATTGTTTATTTTTAGAGGCGCAAACATTTTTGTTTTTTTTTTCATATTTTTAAAAACTTTTTCCCCCCATTTTTTTATTGTATTTATTGGTCAACTTAGGGGACTTGAGACAGTTATCATCCAGTCACTTGTGCTATACATAGCAGTGCATCAGCACTGCTATGTATAGCACAAATCACAATCTCCTATGAATGCTATCTCGCAGCCGGTGTTCACAGGAGGATAGTAATGACAGGGACAGGAGTCATCAGCTGACCCCCAGTTACCATGACAACCCATCGCTGACCCCGCGATCAACATCATAGTATCATAGTTTTTAAGGTTGAAGGGAGACTCTAAGTCCATCTAGTTCAACCTGTAGCCTAACATGTTGATCCAGAGGAAGGCAAAAAAACCCCAATGTGGCAAACAAGTTCCAATGGGGAAAAAATTTCCTTCCTGACTCCACATCCGGCAATCAGACTAGTTCCCTGGATCAATACCCTGTCATAAAATCTAATATACATAACTGGTAATATTACATTTTTCAAGAAAGGCGTCCAGGCTCTGCTTAAATGTTAGTAGTGAATCACTCATTACAACATCATGTGGCAGAGAGTTCCATAGTCTCACTGCTCGTACAGTAAAGAATCCTCGTCTGTGATTATGATTAAACCTTCTTTCCTCAAGACGTAGTGGATGCCCCCGTGTTCCAGTCGCAGGCCTTGGTGTAAAAAGATCTTTGGAAAGGTCTCTGTACTGTCCCCTCATATATTTATACATTGTGATTAGATCCCCCCTAAGCCTTCGTTTTTCCAAACTAAATAACCCCAAGTTTAATAACCTGTCTTGGTATTGCAGCCCACCCATTCCTCTAATAATCTTGGTGGCTCTTCTCTGCACCCTCTCTAGTTCAGCTATGTCCTTCTTATATATCGGTGACCAGAATTGTACACAGTATTCTAAGTGTGGTCGCACTAGTGACTTGTACAGAGGTAGAACTATATTTTTTTCATGAACACTTATACCTCTTTTAATACATCCCATTATTTTATTAGCCCTGGCAGCAGCTGCCTGACACTGTCCACTAAAGTGAAGTTTACCATCCACCAATACACCCAAGTCTTTTTCTGTGTCTGTTTTACCCAGTGTTCTACGATTAAGTACATAATCATAAATGTTATTTCCTCTACCCAAGTGCATGACCTTACATTTATCTACATTAAACTTCAATTGCCACTTCTCAGCCCAATCCTCCAATTTACATAAATCTCCCTGTAATATAAAATTATCCTCCTCTGTATTGATTACCCTGCAGAGTTTAGTATCATCTGCAAATATTGAAATTCTACTCCGCATGCCCCCAACAAGGTCATTTATAAATATGTTGAAAAGAAGTGGGCCCAATACTGACCCCTGTGGTACCCCACTATGAACTGAGACCCAGTCCGAGTACGTACCATTAATAACCACCCTTTGTTTCCTATCACTTAGCCAGTTTTTAACCCAGTTACACATATTTTCCCCTATCCCCATTATTCTCATTTTATGTACCAACCTTTTGTGTGGCACCGTATCAAAAGCTTTTGAAAAGTCCATATACACAACATCCACTGCATTTCCCTGGTCCAGACTTGAACTTACCTCTTCATAGAAGCTGATCAAATTAGTTTGACAGGATCGATCCCTCATAAACCCATGTTGATACTCTGTCATAAGGTTATTTTTCTTGAGATACTCCAATATAGCATCTCTCAAGAAACCCTCAAGGATTTTACCAACCGTAGAGGTTAAACTTACCGGCCTATAATTTCCCGGCTCAGTTTTTGTCCCCTTTTTGAATATTGGCACCACATTTGCTATGCGCCAGTCCTGCGGTACCGACCCTGTTATTAAGGAATCTGAGAAGATTAAAAATAATGGTCTATCTATCACAGAACTCAATTCCTGTAGTACTCTGGGGTGTATGCCATCCGGGCCCGGAGATTTGTCAACCTTAGTGATTTCGAGGCGGCGGCGTACTTCCTGCTGGGTTAAGCAGGTAATATTCAAGTGTGAATTTATGGTATCACTGGTCATGTCATCTGCCATGGCATTTTCTTGTATAAAAACCGTAGAAAAAAAGTCATTCAGCAGGTTGGCTTTACCCTCATCCCCTTCCACCATTTCACCAAGACTATTTTTAAGGGGGCCAACACTATCGCTTTTCAGTTTTTTACTGTTTATGTAGTTAAAGAATATTTTAGGATTATTTTTACTTTCTCTCGCAATGAGTCTCTCTGTCTCAAACTTAGCTAACTTAATTTGCTTTTTACATATTTTATTTAATTTTCTATAATTATATAATGCCTCATCACTACCTACCCTCTTTAATTCTTTTAAGGCTTTCTGTTTTTCTTTTATTGCTTCCCTTACAGCTCTATTTAGCCATAGGGGTTTCCTCCTATTTCTAGCATGTTTGTTCCCATAGGGTATATTTTCTGCACAAGCCCTATTCAGGATGCTCATAAAAGTCTCCCATTTGCTTTGTGTACTTTTATTACTTAGTACATCATCCCAGTTTATTGCACTAAGATCATCTCTCAACCGTTTAAAATTTGCTTTCCTGAAGTTTAGTGTCCTTGTAGCACCTCTACTAGACATCTTACTAAAGAATACATGAAAACTTATTATTTTGTGATCACTATTCCCCAAGTAACCCCCAACTTGTATATTTGATATGCGGTCTGGCCTATTGGTTAGTACAAGGTCTAGTAGTGCTCCCCCTCTTGTGGGGTCCTGTACCATTTGTGAAAGGTAATTATCTTTCATTGTTATCAAAAATCTATTTCCTTTGCTGGAACTGCAAGTTTCTGTTCCCCAATTTATATCAGGATAGTTAAAGTCCCCCATAATAATTACCTCTCCGAGACTCGCTGCTTTATCAATTTGCTTTATGAGGAGATTCTCTACCTCTTCCATAATATTCGGCGTCTTATAACACACCCCTATCAGTATTTTATTATTCATTCTCCCCCCCCTTATCTCCACCCATAGGGACTCTACATTCTCAGTACCCTCACATATGTTGTCACGCAGGATGGGTTTTAAGGATGATTTTACATATAGACACACACCTCCCCCTCGCTTATTTGTACGGTCATTCCTGAATAGGCTATAACCCTGTAAATTAACAGCCCAGTCATAGCTCTCATCCAGCCATGTCTCTGATATCCCCACTATATCATAATTTTCTTCCAACAATATTAATTCTAATTCCTCCACCTTATTTGTGAGGCTTCGGGCATTAGTGTACATGCACGTTACGTATGACTCTGTACCTGTATTCCTGCTTACTGTATTAACTGTCCTAACCCTTCCCCCCGTACCACCCCCAATTTCATTACTTGTGCCCTGGTCACTATCTGCACTACATTCCCCTTCTATAAAGTGAATACCCTCGCCCCCCATTCCTAGTTTAAACACTCCTCCAACCTTCTAGCCATTTTCTGCCCCAGCAGAGCTGCACCTTCCCCATTAAGATGCAGCCCATCCCTAGCATAGAATCTGTAGCCAACTGAAAAGTCGGCCCAATTCTCCAGGAACCCAAAACCCTCTTTCCTACACCAATTCCTGAGCCACCTGTTAACCTCCCTGATCTCCCTTTGCCTCTCTAGTGTGGCTCGTGGCACAGGTAGTATTTCCGAAAATACCACCTTTGAGGTCCATGCTTTAAGCTTACAACCTAATTCCCTGAAATCATCTTTAAGGACCTTCCACCTACCTCTAACTTTGTCATTTGTGCCAATGTGTACAATGACCGCTGGGTCCTCCCCAGCCCCTCCCAGTAATCTGTCAACCCGATCAGCGATGTGCCGAACTCGAGCGCCAGGAAGACAACACACTGTTCGGCGATCCCTGTCTTTGTGACAGATTGCCCTATCTGTCCCCCTAATAATTGAGTCCCCCACTACCAGTACCTGTCTTGCCTGCCCTGCACTCCTATTCCCCCCCTTACTGGAGCAGACACTCCTCTGGCGTTCAGAGGTCATGCCTTGCTGCAGCAATGCTACCCCTGTAATGACATCCCCCTCATCTGCCAAGTTTGCAAACCTATTGGGGTGTGTCAGTTCAGGACTAGCCTTCCTAGCACTTTTCCCTTTACCCCCCTTTCTAACTGTCACCCAGCTACCTACCTCACCGTCCTGCCGCTCCCTACTACGATCCTCCCCCACATCTGACCCAGCAAGCTGCTGCTCAGTGAGCAGCAAACTCCTTTCCATATTGCTAATGCATCTCAGAGTTGCCAGCTGCTCATTTAGATCCAGTATCTGGGCTTCCAAATGTGCAACTTGCTCACATCTCGAACAACAGTATGCACCCTCGAACGGCTTTTCAAGGACTGCATACATGAGACAAGATGTACACTGGATCGCATTAGCAATAGTGGAGCACATTTTCTAATGGGGATAGCACTAAACAAATGTTAAGTAATTAAACAACTAAATACAAACAATTCTACTCACACTTACTTTTGCTCACACTTTGCTCACTCACGCTCACAATGAAGAAGACAGGCTAAAACTCGCGCGCCGCTAGGCGCGCGGTTTTCAGAAGTCTTCCTTCCGGCTGTAACGGCCAAAACCCGGTTCTCCTTGAGCTCGCGGTGACTCTTCACTTATCCCAGAAGGCACTGGGAATATGCAAATTATCCTCGCAAGACTCCTTCCCTGGCTTTCAGAAGTCTTCCTTCCGGCTGTAACGGCCAAAACCCGGTTCTCCTTGAGCTCGCGGTGACTCTTCACTTATCCCAGAAGGCACTGGGAATATGCAAATTATCCTCGCAAGACTCCTTCCCTGGCTTTCAGAAGTCTTCCTTCCGGCTGTAACGGCCAAAACCCGGTTCTCCTTGAGCTCGCGGTGACTCTTCACTTATCCCAGAAGGCACTGGGAATATGCAAATTATCCTCGCAAGACTCCTTCCCTGGCTTTGATGGTCCCATAATAATGTGTTGAAGTGGTAGTGCGCATGAATGACTATCACTCCATTAATACGTATCTCTTTGGAGCGTCAGTTCTCAGCAATGCTGGGGACCCAGTGGTCTGACTCCCAATGATCGGATAGGAAATAACTTTCAAACTTAAGATTAACCCCTAACTATGCTGTTCAGAATTAATACATTACAACTCCTCACTGCTACATGGAGCTTACCGGTGACAATTTGTGGGATTGCAATTGACCTGGTTTAGTTTTACATCTAGTATAACTGAAACTAGTAGGAAGTAATAAAACTACTATTATTAGGCTGTGAAGCAAGAAGCGATCAATATTTCCCCTTTACACAGTGTGAATAGTCCAAACCAGGTCATTTTAGAGCAGAGTCCCGAACTCATACTTGGCATTTTAGTGGCCAGTGTAATGCGGGCGTCACACGGTACGATATATCTGGCGATATGTCGTCAGGGTCTTGTCGTTAGTGACGCACATCCGGCATCGTCAGAGATATCGTACCATGTGACACATATGAACGAGCAGAAATACTCACCACCTTGTTCATCGTTGACACGTCGTTCATTTTCATAATATCGTCCCCCCCTTCTGTGTTCCGGTTGTTCGTCGCTCCCGTGGCAGCACACATCGCTCTGTGTGACACCCCGGGAGTGACGAACACAGCTTACCTGTGTCCCGCCGACAATGCGGAAGGAAGGAGGTGGGCGGGATGTTTACGTCCCGCTCATCTCCGCCCCTCCGCTTCTATTGGGCGGCCGCTGTGTGACGTCGCTGTGACGCCGAACGTCCCTCCCCCTTCAGGAAGAGGATGTTTGCCGCTCACAGCGACGTGCCCGGGAGGTAAGTACGTGTGATGGGGGGTTAACAACTTTGTAGCGCCACAGGCAACTAATTGCCCGTGACGCACAAACGACGAGGGCGGGTGCGATCGCACAATTTATCGTCCCGTGTGACGCCCGCATTAGACTCTGGTGGCAAGGGTCCACCAGTAACATTGATCCTGGGGTCCCACTGTACAGCTGCATGCAATATACCTGACCTTCATTCACAAATTCACCTATGCTTGCCTATAATAAGCTGGGTAGTTTGTGAAATGATTGAGGAGATACGGCCTGTCTATAAATACTGCTTTAATTGTACTGGGCCAAGCACTGCTCATGTGGGGGGGCCCACCAGGGAATTCACCTGCTCACCGGTGGGCCAGTCCGAGCTTATTAGTGCCCATTAGGCAAAAGATAGTTACATCCTTGCCATGGGGGTTAAGAATCTGAACAGGCCAGAGGTGCCACAATAATAGCAAAGAGGGCAGACAAAATAGGATGGGGTCATCTGCATACCTCGTGACCATTATTACCTGTCAGGATAGACATTTTTTATAGTCCTGGTTGTTACAGCAGTAATGAGCTTGTGTATTGTAAACACTCTCCATCCAGTAAATGGGCAGACACTATGGCAGTGCCCACATGATCATGTCAGCGCCTTCATGCAATAGTGCACTTGTAGGGGTTTTCCCAAGATAGTAGGTTACCCCCCTATGGGACTGACATCCGAGGGCCAATCCCATAGACAATGAATGAAGTGAAGATACTACTTTACCTTCGCTCCATTCAGATGGGATCTGCAAAGTCCCCTTTTTTGGGATTATTGGGTGCTTCAGCAGTCGGACCCCCACTGATCAGTAAGTTATACCTATCTTATGGAAAGGTGATACCTTACAATCTTGGTTAACATAAAGCAAGTACTCACCCTCCCCTTATCTAGTGCCGGCTCCCTGCCTCTGCTCAGGTCTCACGACGGTGACTTCCTGTCAACATCGCTTATCACCGCTGCAGACGATCATCGGGCTCAGTGGCTGGTCTGAGGACGGATCCAGGGAGGGTTACCTGCTCTGCTTGTTACTTAATAAAGTAAGTAATGGCATAGAAAATTTCTGCATATCAAATAGTATAGATAACAATATAACAATATTATATAATAGGCAGAATACAAGACTACAATATAAGGACCAAGTCGCAAAAAAGTATTACAGTAAACACACAAAGAGGCGATCAAGTAGGTCCAAATGCATTTTTATTAATATTTAGTGCAGATAAGTGAAGGGGGTCAGAGAACGGTGTACATCACTGCAGTTAGCAAATGCAAATATTGACATGCTGAACAATACATAGTCATAAGAATATATAAAGTCAAACATTGCAGAATGTGCCCACAAAGAAAATTACTAATACTGGCATACTGATATCAGCAGCATTTAATACATTATATGTATGAGATACACCTTATATTAAGGGTTGTTTATGTCCTCTCTGAGTATGCCAGTATTAGTACATTTTCTTTGTGGGCACATTCTGCAATGTTTGACTTTATATATTCTTATGACTATGTATTGTTCAGCATGTCAATATTTGCATTTGCTAACTGCAGTGATGTACACCGTTCTCTGACCCCCTTCACTTATCTGCACTAAATATTAATAAAAATGCATTTGTTACTTAATAATAATAATTTATTTACATTGTTTGTCCTGAAAGTTGAAAACCCCTTTGAATACCATGAAGTCAAGGTAAAGGAAAGCCTCGATAACATCACTGACTGTCCCTCTCATGGTATTTCCATAATAATGTGTAATATTCCCAGTGCGTGTTACAGATCTCTCTAAACATAAAATTTGAAACATAGAATAAAAATAATAAAAAAGAAATAAAATATATATATACAGTGCCTACAAGTAGTCTTCAACCCCCTGCAGATTTAGCAGGTTTGATAAGATCCAAATAAGTTAGAGCCTGCAAACTTCAAACAAGAGCAGGATTTATTAACAGATGCATAAATCTTACAAACCAACAAGTTATGTTGCTCAGTTAAATTTTAATACATTTTCAACATAAAAGTGTGGGTCAATTATTATTCAACCCCTAGGTTTAATATTTTGTGGAATAACCCTTGTTTGCAATTACAGCTAATAATCGTCTTTTATAAGACCTGATCAGGCCGGCACAGGTCTCTGGAGTTGTCTTGGCCCACTCCTCCATGCAGATCTTCTCCAAGTTATCTAGGTTCTTTGGGTGTCTCATGTGGACTTTAATCTTGAGCTCCTTCCACAAGTTTTCAATTGGGTTAAGGTCAGGAGACTGACTAGGCCACTGCAACACCTTGATTTTTTCCCTCGTGAACCAGGCCCTGGTTTTCTTGGCTGTGTGCTTTGGGTCGTTGTCTTGTTGGAAGATGAAATGACGACCCATCTTAAGATCCTTGATGGAGGAGCGGAGGTTCTTGGCCAAAATCTCCAGCTAGGCCGTGCTATCCATCTTCCCATGGATGCGGACCAGATGGCCAGGTCCCTTGGCTGAGAAACAGCCCCACAGCATGATGCTGCCACCACCATGCTTGACTGTAGGGATGGTATTCTTGGGGTCGTATGCAGTGCCACCCAGTCTCCAAACGTCACGTGTGTGGTTGGCACCAAAGATCTCGATCTTGGTCTCATCAGACCAGAGAACCTTGAACCAGTCTGTTTCAGAGTCCTCCAAGTGATCATGAGCAAACTGTAGACGAGCCTTGACATGACGCTTTGAAAGTAAAGGTACCTTACGGGCTTGTCTGGAATGGAGACCATTGCGGTGGAGTATGTTACTTATGGTATTCACTGAAACCAATGTCCCCACTGCCATGAGATCTTCCCGGAGCTCCTTCCTTGTTGTCCTTGGGTTAGCCTTGACTCTTCGGACAAGCTTGGCCTCGGCACGGGTGGAAACTTTCAAAGGCTGTCCAGGCCATGGAAGGCTAACAGTAGTTCCCATAAGCCTTCCACTTCCGGATGATGCTCCCAACAGTGGAGACAGGTAGGCCCAACTCCTTGGAAAGGGTTTTGTACCCCTTGCCAGCCTTGTGACCCTCCACGATCTTGTCTCTGATGGCCTTGGAATGCACCTTTGTCTTTCCCATGTTGACCAAGTATGAGTGCTGTTCACAAGTTTGGGGAGGGTCTTAATTAGTCAGAAAAGGCTGGAAAAAGAGATAATTAATCCAAACATATGAAGCTCATTGTTCTTTGTGCCTGAAATACTTCTTAATACTTTAGGGGAACCAAAAATAATTCTGGTGGATTGAGGGGTTGAATAATAAATGACCCTCTGAATAAACTTTTCACAATTTAAAAAAAAAAAAAAAAAAGAAATAACATTCTTTTTTGCTGCAGTGCATTTCACACTCCCAGGCTGATCTACAGTCCAAATGTCACAATGCCAAGTTAATTCTGAATGTGTAAACCTGCTAAATCTGCAGGGGGTTGAATACTACTTGTAGGCACTGTATATATATATATATATATATATATATATATATATATATATATAATTTGTAAGCATATTTAAATGAATTAGATTTTTTTTATTGTCTTGGCCAATCTAAAAATACACTAAAAAGACTAATTTAGCGGCAGTTAGGCTTCCAAATAATGGTTAAAATACCCAAACCCATAAACCCATGGCGGATCTTTGGACCATTATACAGCCTTAGGTTATACGTTTTTAAAAAGTCATCAAGGAAGAAAAGAGATGGAAGAAATGTTGAGGACAACTTTTTAGCTTATGTCCTGTAGATTTTTATAGAGCAAACGATGAAATATGAATCACAAATAGTACAGAACTCGTATAACCCAGTTCATTACGTCCCCCCAAAAATGAAGCCATCAGGACCAGTCCTATACTTATATAGAACCCCTCTAGAAATGCAGGCCCGATTCATCATTGTTTTGCGTCTGTTTTTTGTCTAACTTTGTGTGTTTTTAACTCCTTTTTTATGTTTGCACCAATTCATGTTTCTATTTGTGCCTTTATTGAAGTTTATTTTATATGCCCTTGCTTGCTTTTTTTTTTTCGTTTTTTTCTTTCATTTTATGGGTGGAGTTTTAACACCTTGTGATCTTTTTGTGTAAATTTTTAAAAAGTTTCAAAATTTGGTGCAACTATTCTCTAGTTATTCCTCTGGTGTGCTGTTGTGTACTCCAGTATTTTAGCACCATTTTTGAGACTTTTGCGAAATGTGCTACTCTTTGCACTGAAGAGTGGCAAAAAGCATTTTTTTTTACTTTGCACCAGATTCATGAATCACGTGCCCCATTTTTGAGGATATGGCTGAAAATACGGCAACTAATGCCATAAGACAAAAAAGGAAAGTGACTTTAAAAAACCCTGCAAATGATGAATCAGGGCTATTGGACTTTTTTTTATTATTATTATTGTTATTATTATTATTTATTGATTATTATAGCGCTACTTATTCCATGGCACTTTACATATGAAAAATGGGGCATACATAGACAAGTACAATAATCGTGAGCAATATGAAGCACAGACTGGTACAGAAGGGGAGGTCCCTGCCCGCGAGGGCTCACAGTCTACAGGGGATGGGGGAGGATACAGGAGGTGAGGGTAGAGCGGCTCATGCGACGCTATGGTGGACGGAGGTTTCCTGCAGGTTGTAGGCTTGGCAGAAGAGGTGGGTCTTCAGGTTCCTTTTGAAGGTTTCCATGGCAGGTGAGAGTCTGATATATTGGGGTAGAGAGTTCCAGAATATGGGGGAGGCATGGGAGAAATCTTGGATGTGATTGTGGGAAAAGGAGATGCGAGGGGAGTAGAGAAGGAGATTTGGCTAGGATCGGAGGTTACATGCGGGTAAGTACCGGGAGACTGGGTCACAGATGTATGGAGGAGACAGCTTGCGGGTGGCTTTGTAAATCATGGTTAGGGTTTTGAAACTGAGTCTTTGGGCAATGGAAAGCCAGTGAAGGGATTGGCAGAGAGGAGAGGTTGGTGGAGTAGCGGGGGGACAGGTGGATTAGTCAGGCAGCAGAAATTGGAATAGATTGGAGGGGACTAAAGGGTGCTTTACACACTGCGACATCGCTAGAGATCTCATTAGCAATGTGACACGCCAGAGCGCAGATAAGATTTGTCGAGATCGCACATAGGTCAATTATTATTATTATTATTTTTTGTTTTTGTAGCGCTGGTCACATGTGCGATCTCGGCAAATCGTATGTGCGATCTGGCATGTTACATCTCTAACGAGATCGCTAGCGATGTCGCAGCGTGTAAAGCACCCTTAAGAGTGCTAGAAGGGAGGCCACAGAGTAGAAGGTTACAGTAGTCTATACGGGAGATAATAAGGGTATGCAATAGAGTTTTTGCAGATTCGTGGTCAAGGAGTGTGCGGATCCGGCAAATATTTTTGAGTTAGAGTCGGCAGGCGGTAGAAAGACCTTGGATATGTGGCTTTAAGGGGAGAGCAGAGGTAAGAGTTATCCCCAGGAAGCGAGTACACAGGACTGGGGAGAGTGAGCAGCCTTTGACTTTGATACATAGATCAGGTGCAGTGGTAGAGTGAGGTGGGAGAAAGTTAATGAATTTTGTTTTTTCCATGTTCAGTTTTAAAAATTGAGCAGAAAAGAAGGATGAGATAGCAACATCTTAACACTAATTTCATAATGATGTTGTCAGTTAAAACAAAAGAAATGAGCAGTAGTCTTCACTTCTAGGAGTCCACGAGGTGTCCTCTTTTCCCGGAATCTTCCGAACATTCTGACTTAGGATTTTATGCCAGATCAGAATCCCAATTTGCAGACACGGTGTTTCAGGGTGTTTGCCCCTCGTCAGTGTAAAGTATGGGGTGCCTGATCTGGCTCATGAGAAGCTATGTGGGGGGACCACGGGGGAACACTATTCTCCTTAAGGAGACTTTGCAAGCCAGTCTGGCTGCCAGTAAGGGGACTTATAGCTGCCATGCCCCTCTGAGAAATATTCAAATTGTCTCTCGAGGAAAGGAGACAAACTCTAGCACAGCACCACCTATTGGAAGTAGCGATCCTAAAAGTCAGAAGTGGATTTTTAATAATCCTTTGAATATGACTTAGGAGAGGGGCATGGCAGCTATAAGTCCCCTTACTGGCAGCCAGACTGGCTTGCAAAGTCTCCTTAAGGAGAATAGTGTTCCCCCGTGGTCCCCCCACATAGCTTCTCATGAGCCAGATCAGACACCCCATACTTTGCACTGACGAGGGGCAAGCACCCCGAAACACCGTGTCTGCAAATTGGGATTCTGATCTGGCATAAAATCCTAAATCATATGCAAAGGATTGTTAAAAATCCACTTCTGACTTTTAGGATCGCTACTTCCAATAGGTGGCGCTGTGCTAGAGTTTGTCTCCTTTCCTGGAGAGACAATTTGAATATTTTTCAGAGGGGCATGGCAGCAATAAGTCCCCTTACTGGCAGCCAGACTGGCTTGCAAAGTCTCCTTAAGGAGAATAGTGTTCCCCTGTGGTCCCCGAACATTCTGAGCATTCTAGAACGGAACATTGACTTGATTTGTGGGGGGCTAGGTAAAGTAATGGCTAAACATTCAAAATATCATCGGGTTCTTGAAGGGGGCATCATTTTTAAGCAGAATGGGCATCACATGTTACATGGCATGTTGTCCCTATCATAAATCACATGGTGTTCTGTCACTCAGTGGATGCAATAATCCATACCTCCCAACCGTCCCGGATACAGCGGGACAGTCCCTCTTCTGAGCCTTTGATCCCGGGTCCCGCCCGTGAGGCTGTTTATCCCGGGCTCCACCCACCCACTGTAGCCCCGCCTCGCTGTTTCTCCCTTCTATTCATTACAGAGCCGACCGCGCACCTACTCCTGTGACTGCTGCTGAGGTATGAATCACCCCCTGCAGCAGAGCGACCCCCCTGCAGCAGAGCGACCCCCCCCTGCAGCAGAGCCCCCCCCCCTGCACCAGAGCCGACCCCCCCAGTCCCGGAGCCTGCGTTTGTCTGCAGCTGTTCTCTGACTCCCCGTGTGCGGCTTCTCACTGCTGCAGACACGCGGGGAGTCAGGAAGCTGAGGAGACCGTGCAATCAGCACTTCTCTCTCCTGCAGATAGCACTGGCCAGTATAACCTATGCAGAGTGACATCTGCAGACTTCTATTAGCTTACCGATCAGTGGTCTCCTGCCTGTAGAGCTGCTGGGTCCTAGCTGCCCAACAACTTCAGCTCTGCTTTATCCTGGCTCCCCTACCAGTTAAAGGGAACATGTCAGCAGAAATTTCACAATAAAAGTAATAGATTCCCCTCTGCAGCTCCTGGGCTGCTTCTAGAAAGGTTCCTGTTGTTATTGTGCCCCCTTTGAGACCTACAAAAATACTTTATGAAGTCTTACCTTTTTGTATGCAAATGTGTTTTTATGGTCACGGGGGCGGGCTGTCTGGCGTCCGTTATTCCCCCTCCTGCCGCTTTACGCAGTCCCCCATTGCTCATTTACATACACAAGAACGCCTTCCTCATGTAACTGTCCTCCCGAAGATTTGCGCATGTGAACGCTTTTTCAGGTGATTGCGCAGGCACGAGATTATGGGCGGCGCTGTGATTGTCATCAACAGCGTTAACCAAGTACCCGCCCATAATCTCGTGCCCGCACTTTTCCCTCTGACTCCACCGTTATGCGCAAGTGCTGGCCATATGAACCATGTTACCTATTACCGCTTGCACGAGATTATGGGCGGGTACTTGGATGACTTTGCTGATGACAATCACAGCGCCGCCCATAATCTCGCGCCCACGGTAATAGGTAACATGGTTCATATGGACAGTGCTTGCGCATAACGGTGGAGGCAGAGTGAGAAGCGTGGGCACGAGATTATGGGTGGGTACTTGGATGACGCTGCTGATGACAATCACAGCGCCGCCCATAATCTCGCGCCCATGGTAATAGGTAACATGGTTCATATGGACAGTGCTTGCGCATAACAGTGGAGGCAGAGTGAGAAGCGCGGGCACAAGATTATGGGCAGGTACTTGGATGACGCTGCTGATGACAATCACAGCGCCGCCCATAATCTCGCGCCTGCGCAATCACCTCAAAAGCGTTCACACTTTGCACAGTGCTCAGTCCCGCGAGAGTGGCACTGGGCATGCACAAAACTTCAGGAGGACAGTTACATGAGGAAGGCGTCCTCATGTATGGAAATGAGCAATGGGGGACGGCGTACAGCGGCAGGAGGGGGAATAACGGACGCCAGGCAGCCCGCCCCCGTGACCATAAAAACAGATTTGCATACAAAAAGGTAAGACTTCATAAAGTATTTTTTTAGGTCTCAAAGTGGGCACAATAACAACAGGAACCTTTCCAGAATGCAGCCCAGGAGCTGCAGAGGGGAATCTTTTATTTTTTTTGCTAAATTTCTGGTGACAGTTTCCCTTTAAAGGGAACCTATCAGGTGCAATCTGCACTCAGAGCCAGGAGCAGTTCTGGGTGTATATTGCTAATCCCTCCCTAACTGTCCCTGTATATACTAGCATAGATAAAGGCATCTATAGAAAAAGTATTTTTAAAGAGCTTATATCTTATGCTAATTAGCGCGGGGACTAGTCCCAAGGGCGTTACTTCACTTGGCTAGTCGGCTCACATAGCGTATTAGTACTCACACAGGGGCGTAATAACATGCTAACATGCTATGCGAGCCGACTAGCCAAGTGAAGTAACGCCCTTCGGACTAGTCCCCGCGCTCATTAGCATAAGATATAAGATCTTTAAAAATATTTGTTCTTGATCTCTTTATCTATGCTAGTGTATACAGGGACGGTTAGGCAGGGATTAGCAATATGTACCCAGAACTGCTCCTGGCTCTGAGTGCATATTGCACCTGACAGGTTCACTTTAAAGGGAACCTGTCACCAGATTTGGGGCCTATAAGCTGCGGCCACCACCAGCGGGATCTTATGTACACATTCTAACATGCTGCATACCTCCCAACCGTCCCGGATACAGCGGGACTTTCACGCTTTACGTTGTTTGTCCCGTTGCCACGGGCGGGACGGCCGGCTCCCGGGCTCCGCCCACCCACTCTCTCTCCGCCTCCCTGCTTTTCCCTCCTACCATCCTAGTAGACGTGGCATAGAGAGGAGCGCTGCCTGTGCTGCTGCTGGTACAGTAAACGAATCTCCCCAGCGCTGATTTCCCTCCCTCCCCCCTCACCCCCGGCCGGAGCCTGTCTGTGCGGTCGGCCGGCCGCCTGTCTGTGCGGTCGGCCGGCCGCCTGTCTGTGCGGTCGGCCCGCCACCTGTCTGTGCGGGCGCCCCCCTGCCGCCTGTCTGTGCGGGCGCCACCCGCCGCCTGTCTGTGCGGGCGCCCCCCGCCGCCTGTCTGTGCGGGCGCCCCCCTGCCGCCTGTCTGTGCGGGCGCCCCCCTGCCGCCTGTCTGTGCGGGCGCCCCCCTGCCGCCTGTCTGTGCGGGCGCCCCCCTGCCGCCTGTCTGTGCGGGCGCCCCCCGCCGCCTGTCTGTGCGGGCGGCCCGCCGCCTCATTGTGCGGGCAGCCGGCCGCCTCTCTGTGCGGGCGGCTGGCCGCCTCTCTGTGCGGGCGGCCCGCCGCCTGTCTGTGAAGGCGGCCGGCTGCCTGTCTGTGAAGGCGACCGGCCGCCTCACTGTGCGGGCGACCGGCCGCCTCACTGTGGCTGCCTGCGTGTCCGTGCTGGAGGCCCGCCGGCTGCCTGCGTGTCCGTGCTGGAGGCCCGCCGGCTGCCTGCGTGTCCGTGCTGGAGGCCCGCCGGCTGCCTGCGTGTCCGTGCTGGAGGCCCGCCGGCTGCCTGCGTGTTTGTGCTGAATGGGTGTGGATGGGGAGTGGATATGGGCGTGACTGTGAAATGGGTGTGGTTAGGGGGCGTGGCCTAAAAATTTGCCGCGGCGCGCTACGCGCGCCGCAAACTTTGTCCCTCTTTTCCTTCTTTAAAAGTTGGGAGGTATGAATAATCTGATGACTTTACACACCGCTGACTGTGTGACTCTGTATTTTCTTGGTTCAAGGTTACTGACAGATTATTGTAGACACTCGTCACCTGCGCGTGATCACAAGGTGTACAACTAATTGAGATATTTCCATGAAATACTGAACAAATATTGCTGAAAAGGCAGAAACAGCGAATGTTCTTTACTACGAAGGTGACTCATGTCATCAGTATGGTGATCTGGGTGGAGATCTGCTCCATGATTCATTGTTTGTGCATGTGATTGAAAGCATGTCAGTGTCACACCCAGTGGCGGAGCTGTGACGTACGGCACACGCTTGTATAAACACTTTACGTCTCCTCCATGCATGAAAAGGCAGATTTTTTTTTTTCTGTAAAAGGACATTTGTCGGTGCACAGTTCTTTCTGGTGATGAAATCAAGTTGGGAAGGAAAATAGACACATGGAAACATGTAACAAATATTGTTTTAAGGGATATTCCAGATATTCTTCTATAGATAATGTAAAGTAATATATTTTTCAAAAAGTTTGTTTAAAAGAACTGAGAGTCCTCAGTGGTTGATATCTTTTAATGGCTAACTGAAAAGATGGTAATAATAGCAAGCTTTCGAGACTATTATTATTATTATTATTATTATTATTACTCAGGTCTCTTCATCAGGCATGGTATAACACAAAATCTGAAGAGTCACATATTTATACACAACAGGACATAGAATGGAGCAGTAAATAAGACAAGTTATGTGAAGCAGAACTATCACTCTGGCAAGAGGACAAACTGTTGTGGCCATAAATATTGTTGTAGTTCATAGATAAGCAGTGTGAAAGTTTTATTGTCCTCTGACTGGAGTGTCTGGTCCGGGCTGTGATGCCCCAGATGGTCTGAGGAACACATTTCTTAATTCATTCCTGCTCTGAATGTGTCAAAGGTCATCATAAGTTTGTACTCCCAGACTCTCCTGTCTCTTTGGGACTTGACATTTCCTTTCAATACCAGCAATTTCATGTTCATGATGCTGTGGTCTGGGTTACAGAAATGTGTGGCCACAGGTAGATCCATCCTTTTTTCTCTAATTGTTTGGCGGTGAGAATTCATCCTTGTCCTGAGCTGTTGTCCTGTCTCCCCTACATACAGACCCCCAGTTGGACATTTGGTATGTGACGCCCTGGACCCCAGGGGTCACAGGTATTTACATCAGCCACATACACACACACCCCCATCCCCTGTGAGGTCACATACATGTCACCCGATAGGGAGACCTGATGCCTCCCCCAGGGCAAGTGGAGCACACCAGGTGGGCGGAGTAAGGCAGAAAGACACGCCCACCGAGGAGACTACTGTCCTGGGGCAGGAAGTTCAGGAGAAGGAGTTGAGAGTTGACAGTGACAGGAGGTGAAAGAAGAGAGAGACTGTCAGGGACCCGAGTAGGAGCCTGGGCCCCTTGGAAAACGTCAGGCAGGCAGGCGGTGGTGGCCGTCTGCAGGAGTACCGGTACAGCAACCGGCGGAACCGTACGGACCGGGCTTGGGTTGGAGCCCGCCGGTCCCGAACCGGGGAGCCAAACGTGTACCGGAGCACCAAACAGAAGAATGGTACTCAGACCCCGTCCTAGCTTAGAAGCCACTGAGTATAGGCAAATTGACTGATTGCTGGCCGGACCTCAGGGGTTCATCCACAACCAAAGTCCCGAAAGAAGGCAAAAGCCCACCGAGACCGGGTGAGCGCCACCGCCAAGGGCCAAACACCCGATGGGCCAGCGCCTGCGGGCAACCGAGGGCTCCTCCGGCAGCTCAACGCCGGGGAGCGGGCTCCCACTGCTCAGGCAGGGGGGGCCGAAACAAAAACATTCAGAGGTGCACGGGAAAAGGGGCCACCATCAACCCCACAGGGGACAACAGCAGCCGGCCGCGGGGAACGACCACTAACGAACTTTGGTTTACCAGTGACTCAGTGTGCATTAATCGTGAGTACACCAGTGCCATCCAGGCACGACACACTACACCGCGGCACGGCACCCTGCACCCCGACTACAACAACCACCAACTCCTACAGTCCCCTACCGGTCCCTGGGATACACCGCCCCTACCCATGGAGGGGCTAACATCTCGGCTGCGGCCACAACACCGATCCCGGACGAGCCCGCCATCACTTCAGCCGCAGCGGTGGTGCTTCCCCCGTCACCACGACCCGTGGGTGGCGTCATGACCCATTACCTGACCACCATCCTCCCACCGCCTACTTCCCATTTAACAAGAGTGACGTGGCCCCCGGTCCGGAGGCGCTCGTGCCACCAACAAACTCGAGCCCGGACCTCGAGCAGCTCGGCCCGAGCAAGCGGAGGAAGCGGCCGGGCCCCTCTCAAGGCGGTACAGGTACATATAATCAAGTACACCACATTGGTTGTGGTGCAGCTGAAGGTACCAGGGATCTTATAGTCCTGATGTGATCTGGGAATTTTTATCTTGTCCATTGTCAAAATAAATAGACAAGTCTTACATCTTTTTCTGGTTGCAGGGAAATGTTCCTGTTGTTGTTGGAGAGGATAGGGAGCTTCTGACAATGATGCTTCTTAGATTGGGGCTGCCTAAAACACAGAAGTGGGGGGCCTGGAAAAATAGATTTTAATCAGGTTTTCAATTCAGTTTCTGTAGAAATTTCAAAAAGATTTTAAGATCTGTGAGGATCCTTCATAGAGATGAGGGAACGCGAACTGTAACGTTTGGGGTTCTTACCGAACACGGACTTTAAAAAATAAAATCAGTGTCCAAGTTTGGAGTTCGAGTGCTGTACGTATGATTCCACTCGAGCGAGAATTGAGGTGCTCAGGTGCGATCGGTGCTTGGCCTAGTGCGAGCTGCTTGCAGTCTCTGAATGGCTTGCACTGGGGGTCACAAACCAACATTTTCAGATATAGTGTGTTCCAAAAACAAACAAACCCTCCCCCAGAAAGGCTCTGTTTATGGCAATCTATACGTGGGCGGAGAGCCAAACTGCCCAATCAATGACTTCCAATGGGGTTCAGGTCAAGTCTGGATCGTGAACTAAACTTTATCTAAACTCCAGCTGAACCCAGCCATCCCGGACTTTCACAGTTCCGCTCATCTCTACTCCTTAATTATTTGCTTCCAGGTTATCTAAATGCTGCTCTGGTCATGAGATAGACTCCTTACAATTGTATGGTGTATGGCTCCTTACAATTACATTAGAGTTATCAGAGCAGACTAGTATAGAGCCGTACACCTCTTTATGTGATAGATTCACAGGTTCAGAGGTGTATGTCAGGTTATCTATTGCTACCCTGGTCATGAGATAGACACACTAGTGTAAGGTTCCTTACAATTACAACAGAATTATCAGAGCAGACTAAATTGGAGCCGTACACCTGTCTATGTGATAGATTCACAGGTTCACAGGTGTATGGCTCCTTACAATTACATTAGAGTTATCAGAACAGACTAGTATGGAACCATACACCTGTCTATGTGATAGACTCACAGGTGTATAGTTCCTTACAATTACATTAGAGTTATCAGAGCAGACTATATTGGAGCCGTACAACTGCTATGTGATAGATGCACAGGTGTATGGCTCCTTACAGTTACATTACCGTTATCACAGCAGACTAGTATGGAACCATACACCTGTCTATGTGATAGACTCACAGGTGTATGGTTCCTTACAATTACATTAGAGTTATCAGAGCATACTATATTGGAGCCTTACACATGTTTATGTGATAGATTCACAGGTTCACAGGTGTATGGCTCCTTACAATTACATTAGAGTTATCAGAGCAGACTAGTATGGCGCGGTACACCTGTCTATGTGATAGACTCACAAGTGTATGGCTCCTTACAATTACATTTACAGTTATCAGAGCAGAATATTATGGAGCTATACACCTGTCTATGTGATAGACTGACAGGTGTATGGCTCCTTACAATTACATTACAGGTATCAGCGCAGACTAGTATGGAGCTGTACACCTGTCTGCTAGGGAATTAGGGATGAACAAGCATTACCATTCTCGGGTGCTTGGTGCTCGTAACGAGTGGTTGGATGCTCAGACAGGCTCGACTCATGTACCAAATAACGGGACAGCACGTTAGACGATGGCCGTTTCGCACCCTATACTGGTGCTTCAACGGGTCTGACCAGGGTGCGAAACGGCCGTCGTCTGATGTGCTGTCCCGTCTCACTCCCTCCCCACTTTGCCTACAGCATGTTAACCTGCACATGTGATTAAAGTATCCACCTTTTTGCACAGCAACTATCGCTAAGTGCTCTTCATTTTCTATATCATTTATCGTAATATTTAATTAATGATACCAGTATACTTACATAAGATATTCTCTTTAAAGGGAATCTGTCATGAGGATATTAAATAATGGCAGGTGTGTAACGGCGTTTTAATACTTATTAAATGAAAACTAATACAGCAACACTCTGTAAGCGTTAAGATATATCCAAACATAGAATATATAAAATCTAAACAGCATTAATGCTATATGGAATATACTTATGCTATATGGAATATACTTAGAAAAATTAAAGTACATAGCTCATAAATTGGCCAGTTCATGTAAGCCCATCAACCACGACAAGGTGAGCCTTCTTTGATGGGACCCTAACTTATTTCATGCCTCTCCTGGACTTAAAGGTCTAAAAAATGTATGGGCAGATATGATCCAGTACTAATTAAAAACACTAGACAGAACATGTGGCAGTGAATACCTCCAATAATACGAGAATAGCATCAAATACTTGTGAACAGGTGCAAGCTGCTAGGACTGCACTAAACACAAACAAAAGAATACAGCAGCACTCTGAAAGTGCTAAGATACAGTATATCCAACATTGAATATATGAAATTTCAACTGCATTAATGCTATATGTAATATATTTAGAAAAATGAAGGTACTTAGCTCCTAAATTGGCCTATCAAATGCAACAAGGTGACCTTTCTTTGATGGGACCCTAACTTAAGCTGGTGTCACACACAGCGACAACGACAACGACGTCGCTGCTACGTCACCATTTTCTGTGACGTTGCAGCGACGTCCCGTCGCTGTCGCTGTGTGTGACATCCAGCAACGACCTGGCCCCTGCTGTGAGGTCGCCGGTCGTTGCTGGATGTCCAGCTTCATTTTTTGGTCGTCACTCTCCCGCTGTGACACACACATCGCTGTGTGTGACAGCGAGAGAGCGATGAAATGAAGCGAGCAGGGAGCAGGAGCCGGCGTCTGGCAGCTGCGGTAAGCTGTAACCAGCGTAAACATCGGGTAACCAAGGGAAGACCTTTCCCTGGTTACCCGATATTTATCTTCGTTACCAGCCTCCGCCCTTGCTGCCCTTATTTCATGCCTCTCCTGGACATAAAGTCTACAAATGTATGGGCAGATAAGATTCAGTACTAATTAAAAACACACCCTGGGGCTGATATGAAGGGAGCACAGACAGAACATGAGTTCATGTAATACAAAAAAAAAAACAAAAACTGACCAGCATCTCCAAATAAATGTGAACAGGTGCAAGCTGCTAGGACCACTCTAAACAAAAACAAAAGAATACAGCAACACTCTGTAAGTGATAAGCAAACAGAGTATATGAAATTTTAACTGCATTAATGCTATATGAAATATACTTAGAAAAATGAAAGTACTTAGCCTCACATGTATTGGCCAATTTATGAGCTATCACCCGCGACAAAGGGATTTTTCTTTGATGGGACCCTAACTTATTTCATGCCTTTCTTGGACTTAACGTCTACACAGTTATGGCCAGATGGGATCCAGTACTAATTAAAAACACACCCTGAGGCCAATAAAAAGGAAATGAAAAGAAAGCGCAAAGAGAACATGAGGCAGTGAATACCTCCAATAATATACTACAAAAAACGAAATACTGATGGACATCTCCAAATAAATGTGAATAGGTGCAAGCTGCTAGGACTACACAAAACACAAACAAAAGTATACAGCAGCACTCTGTAAGCAGTAAGACATATGCAAACAACAAATATATGAAATTTAAACTGAATGAAGCGATATGGAATATACTTAGAAAAATAAAGGTATTTAGCTCATGAATTGGCCAATTCATGTGAGCCCATCAAGGTGACCCTTCTTTGATTGGATCCTAATCCATTGCATGCCTCTACTGGATTTAGAGTCTACAAATTTATGGGTAGATAGTATTCAGTACTAATTAAAAACACCCTGTGGCTGATTGGAGGGAACATGACACAGTGAATACCTCCAATAATATACTACTACTACGAAAAAAAAATTCTGACCGACATATCCAAATAAATGTGAATAGGTGCAAGCTGCTTTGACTACACAAAATACAAACAAAAGAATACAGCAGCACTCTGTAAGATATAAGCAAGCATGGAATATATGAAATTTAGTTAGAAAAAATAGAGAAATCCAGCTTCAAAAGTTTAATTACAAGTGCTTGGGCTCCAGCCTGTACGTCCAGCTCTTATACCTTTTTTCGATTTCCTTCACTGCCACCAGCCTTTGGTTTCTGATGGACAAGTCACTTTTTCCTCAATAACCGACCTCTTCTGCCCGAGATTCTGCACAGCTGCTGATATTGCCTGAGGCCATCTCATCAAAGGTTGGGGGTGGCGCATAATTAGATTGATAGTCCAGCTTTTGCAATGTCATCAGGAGCTTACTGCACATGCATTGCTGCCTTCGAGGTGATGACCCCGGGCAATGAAAGAATCTCAACCAGGAGAAGAAGGTCATTAAGAGAAGAGTGACCTGTCCATCAGAGACTGGCGACGGGCAATTAAATAGGGAAAGAGGCAGGAGAATTGGAAGTCTAGTGCCCGCTCCTGCAGTTGAAATGAAAACTTCGAGGCTCGATGTCTCTAACAGGCAGGTCCGGATTTGATAGGCATTAAAGGGGTTGACCACTACTTGGACAACCGCTTCTTAATCCGTATGTTTCCCTTTTTTAAAACAATGACACATACTCACAAATATCACATATATCCGGACGAAGTGAGAGAGCAGCAGCTCTCACCTCCTCCGGATGTAAGTGACTTGTCCGAAGGTACGAGGAGTGAATTGGCCACTGATTAGCCGCTGGGCTCATGTGACGTACCACAAGGAGAGACACCGCAGGAAAGGTGCCAGCACCGGAAGCAAGTATAGGTGTTATTATTTTAAAAGGGGGAAATATACAGATTGACAAGGGGTTGTCCTAGTAGAGGACAACTAGAGGACATATGCTCCTAATTAGGGGTCTGATATACCGATGACCTGTTTTATTTAACCCTGTAGAAAGTTATTCTCTATTATATCACTAAAACTGGTGACGTGTCACCACCAATCCTGATCCAGCCCTACAGAAACCACTGACTGTTGCGATGGGAACTCCATGAAGGTTGAAGGGTGAAACAAAATTTTTATTCGAGAGTGAACTTTCTTTTGTACCAATGCAGCACTATATTATTATAAAAGAATCCCTTAGGGAAACATGATTCATCCCTTTGCTCTGTTGTGAGCCGCTGCCTGGCTACGCTTTATTTATTTCCGGAACAATCATGTGTTGCCAATTACGTTAATGAAACACACATCATTGCATAGTGAGCTCCCGGCCAGTACGTAAGCCAATGTGCCAGAAATAGACCTTCCCAGACTGCTGACGCAAGAACTGTTCCCAATTGGAATTGAACTTTCAAACTTTTTCGAACTTGTGTCACGCACATGAGATCGATTTATAAATACCTTTTATACATCAAGAAAAAAAAAAGTTGGCAAAATGTATATCTGGGTCAATTTTAGGGAGAGGCAAACTGGGCTGCTGTCCAGGACTCTCATTTACTAGGGGGAGCCCAGTGACGAAAAACAAACAAAGGTGCAGGCTTGCGCCACTCATTATTGGTGATATTTATGAATTAAGTCTAAGGCGGGCTTTGCACACTGCGACATCGCAGGCCGATGCTGCGATGCCGAGTGCGATAGTCCCCGCCCCCGTCGCAGCAGCGATATGTGGTGATAGCTGGCGTAGCGAAAATTATCGCTACGCCAGCTTCACACACACACTCACCTGCCGTGCGACGTCCCTGTGGCCGGCGACCCGCCTCCTTGTTAAGGGGGCGGGTCGTGCGGCGTCACTGTGACGTCACACGGCAGGCGGTCAATCGGAGCGGAGGGGCGGAGATGAGCAGGATGTAAACATCCTGCCCACCTCCTTCCTTCCGCATATCCTACGGAAGCCGCAGTGACGCCGGTAGGAGATGTTCCTCGCTCCTGCGGCTTCACACACAGCGATGTGTGCTGCCGCAGGAGCGAGGAACAACATCGGACCGTCGCGTCAGCGTAATTATGAATTACGCCGACGCTGCACCGATGATACGATTACGTCGCTTTTGCGCTCGTTAATCGTATCATCTAGGCTTTACACACTGCGATGTCGCATGCGATGCCGGATGTGCGTCACTTTCAATTTGACCCCACCGACATCGCACCTGCGATGTCGCAGTGTGCAAAGCCCGCCTAATACTACATGGTGACTTTGGCTATATCACACCAAGATTGCTAGGATTACATAGCAGCTTTGCAAGCACTAATTGTGAAAATGGTTACACGACTTGCAATGTGATGCAACGCCGACATGTCACTTGCAAAAAATTCTGCAAGATTTTTTGTTTGCAGATATCAAATAAAGTAGATGGAGTATACCGGGTGAATGGGCTTACCGCAGATGGTTGGCCTTTTTATGTGTTGTGTAGCTTTATGGCGCTAATATTGCTCCTTTGGCATACCCATCAATCACTGTATCAAGTGTGCAAACTGAAAATGCTAAGCCTACTTAACCTAATGCACTGTTCCCCAACTACAGTCCACAAAAGCCACCAAAAGATCATGTTTCCTGGGTTTCCATCACCTGTGCAATATTATGCAAATCCTGAAAAGATGCTCTGTTGGTGGTTCTTGAGGACTGGAGTTGGGGAACACTGGACTGAAGTATTCATCAGGAGTCGGAAGACATTTTAAATGAATGGGCTTCACTTAATAGTATTAATAATATGCAAACACATCAAACAACATCCCAGAAGAATCAGCAAGTCTACAGAGCATTTCAGAAACCTCCCTTCAGGAGCCCATACTGCTGTTTGTGGGGTGGCTCTTGAGGACTGGAGTTGGTGCACACTGGACTGAAGTATGCATCAGGAGTCGAAAGACCTTTTAAATGAATGGGCTTCACTTAATAGTATTAATAATATGCAAACACATCAACGTACCTCTCAGAGGAATCAGCAAGTTTGCAGGGCATTTCAGAAGCCTCTCTGAACATTGTAGATAGGAGCCAATACTACTGTCTGTGGTGTCATGTAGCTTTTTGTGTTATTATTCCTACCTATCTTCATTTCCAGGATTTGCAATTTTCTGTGTATTATCATACACTTCCATAAAAACTAAAGTTTTGAAATATTAGCCATGACCAGGGCCAGATTTCCCCTAAGGTTCCTATATACAGCACTATGTCTAGAGCTAATGCATTTGATGCCATACCTGCCAGGCAAGAGAACAAAGCTACATACAACTGTGAAGGTCCAGGCTATGAATCAATTGTTCATATAATAAGATCATCTGTGTTTGTATGATTATTGTTCAGATGCTGATGTACATACCAGGATGCACCTTTGGAATGTGTTATTGAAACAAATTATGCTAAGCTGAACAATGCAAGTATTCATAACATACTGAGAGAATTTTAATCTGTTGGTTCACACCATGTGTGATGTTGACTCCTTGTTCATGCTCAGCAAGGTGTTAACAAAGATAATGAAGCCAAAATGTACAATGGACAAAGAAGTATTCAGTAGCTGTTTCAAACTGGTATTAGGAAGCCAGTAGTAGGCTGATGACGCACCATATAGACTTTGTCGTTTATTTCTGACCAATCAGGGACAATGTTGAACTGAATAACTGTGTGTATTTTATAATATACAGATTAGAGGAGCATTGAGCTTCTCCCAGATAGAGACACGTATCTTGTGGTCATTTTTCCTCATACATACATCTGCGCAGATTTGATTTGGACTCAGACTCTGTGACCCTGAAGACCCATTAGTGGTCTCCCACAACACAACTACTGGAAAAAATATTGCCATATGGAGATTCCTACTAGCAGAAGATGCTTTATTATTATTATTATTATTATTATTTATTATTATAGCGCCATTTATTCCATGGCGCTTTACAAGTGAAAGAGGGTATACGTACAACAATCATTAACAGTACAAGACAGACTGGTATAGGAGGAGAGAGGACCCTGCCCGCGAGGGCTCACAGTCTACAGGGAATGGGTGATGGTACAATAGGTGAGGACAGAGCTGGTTGCGCAGTGGTCTACTGGGCTGAGGGCTATTGTAGGTTGTAGGCTTGTTGGAAGAGGTGGGTCTTGAGGTTCCTCTTGAAGCTTTCCACGGTAGTGGAGAGTCTGATGTGCTGAGGTAGAGCGTTCCAGAGTATGGGGGATGCACGGGAGATGTGGGAAGTACAGTGCCTTGCAAAAGTATTTGGCCCCCTTGAATTTTTCAACCTTTTCCCACATTTCAGGCTTCAAATATAAAGATAAAAAATTTAAATTTTATGGTGAAGAATCAACAAGTGGGACACAATTGTGAAGTTGAATGATATTTATTGCTTATTTTAAATTTTTGTAAAAAAAAACAAATGAAAATTGGGGTGTGCAATATTATTTGGCCCCTTTATGTTAATACTTTGTAGCGCCACCTTTTGCTGCGATTACAGCTGCAAGTTGCTTGGGGTATGTCTCTATCAGTTTTGCACATCAAGAGACTGAAATTCTTGCCAATTCTTCCCTTACAAACAGCTGGAGCTGAGTGAGGTTGGACAGATTCTCGATTGGATTCAGGTCTGGACATTGACTTGGCCATTCTAACACCTGGATACATTTATTTGTGAACCATTTCATTGTAGATTTTGCTTTAAGTTTGAGATTATTGTCTTGTCTTGTCATTCTATCCCATGGGCATCACAGTTCCACTCTACAGATTCCCAGACTGAAGAGGAGGAAAGCATCCGCACCGATGCCCAAAATCTTTGTGAGTTGGATCCTGGCTCTGATGAAGTAGGGTCCCAGCAGGATCCCGACCCTCGTCAACTGACGTTAACCACTGGGAGTGGATGTGATGATGATGAGACTCAGATACCTGAGATGCACGCTTACTGTACTGTACTGTGATCTCAGGTCAGGAACAGGAGGAGGGGGACAAAATAGAGCATGATGACGAAGTTGGAGATTCCCGCACAAACACATAGTGATGCAACCATAAGAAGCACTGCATCTGTGGCTCCCCTGACCTGGTCAGGCACCACTGAGTACTGCACTCAAGCTGAGTGAGTACAATACAGGTAATCCTGAAGGCTGACCAGGGTGTAGACACACACAGGCACATAGTAGCCAGGTCTCCCACATTGACCTTTGAAGGGACCCCTAGGAAATACAGGAGGGGGCGTGGCCTCCATCTCCACTTCAAGGGGTGTGGTAGAGAGGCTGGTGGCTAGAGTTGTGGAGGCGAGCACTGAGGGGAGAGGAGTAGTGAGCCGGTCTGAAGTGGAGCTCAGCAGGGAGAGGAGTGGAGTTAGTGAAGCTCGAGGTGGAAGGAGAACCTGTGGGCTGTCACTAGTCAGACACTGCAGGTGCAGTGACTGCTGGCGGGGGAGTACAGCTACCTTGCAGTGCCGCCTGAAAACCACCTAAGGCTGGAGTGCTGAGAGGTGGCTGAGTAAGGGGACTGCAGGTAGACCAGGCCCACATGGGAAAACAGGTTCCCAGAACAGGAACCTATCTACTAGGTCTGCTAAACCTGTTGGTGGGGGCACTGCATGCCCTCCACCATACCACACAGAGTCCGCAGCTACAGCAGCAACGAAGGGGCCCATAAGTGCCAGAAGGCAGACAGCCAGAAGTACTTGGTCCACGCTGCCCGCAAACGGGCCAGAAAGGTGAGAACTGGCAGAAGCAGCTTCCCTGGGTGAGTCTCACAAGACTCCAAGTCGGGGCCACCCCAACCAAAGAGGGCTAGGAAGGCTAGCCGGCAGCCACCCCTAAGTCAGCCTGAAGGTACCTGGTTCTCTTGCAGCTTATCACAGCATCGCCCGGGTCTCCTCACTGTTACCAGCAAGCGTGAGTAAAACCCCTGAAAGACATTTCTGGACCGTGTGTGGATACTCCGCGACCTGCTGCACTACACACCTACACCTGGGCCTTGGGGCCAGCCTCACTCTCGGGAGGCCACACCACCACACCACCTGCAGTGGCGGTCCCCACTGACCGCAATACCAAGAGTGGCGTCACGACTAACAACCAAACCAACCTACCTGTTGTTCCATTGACCGAGCACTGTGGCGTCCCCGAACAGGATCATTGCTCCTGGAGCGACACAGCTGAAATTGGCGTCACGAACAGGATGAGGACGAGACCTGTTCAGACAGGTGACCATGTGCTTTGGTGGTCCGTTCGAAAAATTTGAAGCGCCACCATATTGCCCCCATGAAAAGCGCGCCAAGAAACTACAGCAGCACGCGAAAACAGAAGTTACCGCCCACAAAGAGGTGTGGCTACCCAGAGAACCCCTGCAGCGTTCTGACCTGGCGTGCAATGGAGGCGGATCTGTCCAGAGACGGCGGTAAGACACGGAGCTGCGAGAAATGAAACCCAGGCTGCTGTGCGCAGAGAACCTGGTGAGCAGCGACGACAGAGGAAGCATGGCGTCTGCACGTGGCGACCCAGAGCCAGGCTCCGCTGCCTGGTGGGACTGGGAGCTTGCCCAGTTCTGTGACTGGCTGGAAGCCTGAGTCATACAGCAAATAGGAGACGGACGCACAGAACTCCGGGAGATGGCTGGAGCGGTTTGGGCCTATGAGAGGTGGACCGTGCGACAAATGCCACGCCGAGAGACGACCACCCAGACCCTGATGCTGATGCCTGTGGGTGAGTTGAGAGTTGACCCTGCCCTATCGGGTGTGCTGACCCCGCCGCTGGTGCAAGAGGCGATCCCCGCCGCGGTTCCCACTGAACTCCCCGCTGCGATGCCACGCTCGGCCAGGCCAGACCAGGCCGCGGCAGCGTCCCGTCTGGCCAGACCAGACCAGGCCGCAGCCGCGCCACGTCCGGCCAGACCAGCCCAGGCCAGGCCGCAACGCAGTCTACCCCAGCCTGCACAGCAGAGGCAACCACCGCGCCCCAGCTACCGACTAAGGAACCCGGTCCTGCGTCCCCGCTGGGAAAAGACCCAGTGTTCCTGAAGCTCAAAGAGGAGCTGAGCGCACACTTCCCCAAGGACCTGGTGGACCGGTACATAGTCCCTAGGCGGTCACCCGGATCCGGAGCGGTCCCAGCAACTGCCGTGGCTAGGAAGAGCCCACTACCTTGGCCTGCTGAAGAATGCCTGTCCCCAGCGATGCTGCCGGAGCCTCCAGAGGAGTGCTCAAGAACACTAAGGGGGAAGAGAGGAGGCCTGGAGGTTGAAGTGCCAATTCCCGAGCAGCCGGAGGAAGATGCAGCACCCTATGAAAGCGAGGGAGGCCCGGAGGCCGAGAAGTTGCCTTACTCCTGCTGGGACAAAGAGAGGCCAACACCCCCTGCAGAAGAAGAACTGAAAGTCTTCATGCCCAGTCGAAGTATCACCTGGGAGCCCGCAGACAGTGAGGGGCAGTGATGCAGAGGCCAGCCAGCAGAGTCCGGCGCCGCGCCAGAGTGAGACTGCCTCCTGTGCAGCATTCCCCAGACAAGCAAGAAGACGTGATAGCCTGGGACTTGGAGGAGAAGCAGATGCTCAGGAAAGCCCGCCACCAAGTTAGAGGTCCTCTTTACCGTGGAGTAGTGGAGGAGTTCAGCCTGAAGTCTGGCTACGGCTTTATTGTAGCACCCGGCGTAAAGGAGGGCATTTTTGTCAGCAGGAGAGATGTCTGTTCCCACTTGTCCCGAGGACACCCTGGCCGGGATTTGCATATGGGAGACCTGGTCGAATTCACCAAGCACCAAGGTGAATGCGGCTGGTATGCACTTGACGTGGTGCCATGCCCCAGGAATCCTTACTGCGACCCTGCTGCTTCCACCCAGCCCCCAAGGTCAACACCACAAGATACAGCTAAAGAAAAAGACAAAGAACAAGACCAAGACAAAGAAAAAGACAAAAGAACAGAAACAGATAAAGACAAGACTACAGATACAGCTACAGACCTAGAAGAAGCATCAGATGACAGCGCAGAACAGCGTCCAGCGCCAGAAAGAGAAGGAGGTTTTGTGAGTGAATAGTGAATAAAGAAAAGTAAAGAGAATTCCAGTTACCTGTTAGCAACGTTACAAGTTTTAAAATCACGTGCCCACATGAACTAATGTGAGAACTCTTTTGAAAATCCTTGCACCTGGTTTGTGCAGTTTTATACAATGGACCGTTAGGCTATGAACTGGATATAGCCACAAACTCTCGCAGTGTTAATAGTTACTCTGTGGTACCAGCTAAGAGAACGCCTGGTTATGTGGCCTGGCTCTCCACCACAAAGAAGCGTCCCCGACCAAGAACATCGCCTCTACATCCTGCCAGAAGGGGCCGAAGATGCGGTGCAGCTGAAGGGAGCTTACCTTAACCACCAGCCCCAGAGGAAAGCTGCCTCTACATTCCTGCCAGAAGTGGTCGAAGACACAGCCCGGCTGAGAGGGTTTTGGGTGGGTTAATGGACTTGTGGGTGGAGGGTGGTGAAAAGTGGTACCTGGTTTTACAAAGTTTTACAAAGTTTTTGCAATGCTTTTAGATGTTTTAAATGTTTTAAATGTTTTTGCACTTTATAATGTTTTGTCTTGCAGCCTGAGGACGTGCTGATGATAACTAAGGGGGAATGTGGCGCCCCTGACCTGGTCAGGCACTACTAAGTACTGCACTCAAGCTGAGTGAGTACAATACAGGTAATCCTGAAGGCTGACCAGGGTGTAGACACACACAGGCACATAGTAGTCAGGTCTCCCACATTGACCTTTGAAGGGACCCCTGGGGAATCCAGGAGAGGAGGGCGTGGTCTCCATCTCCACTTCAAGGGGTGTGGTAGAGAGGCTGGTGGCTAGAGTTGTGGAGGCAGGAACAGAGGAGAGAGGAGTAGTGAGCCGGTCTGAAGTGGAGCTCAGCAGGGAGAGGAGTGGAGTTAGTGAAGCTCGAGGTGGAAGAAGAACATCTGGGCTGTCACTAGTCAGACACTGCAGGTGCAGTGACTGCTGGCGGGGGAGTACGGCTACCTTGCAGTGCCACCTGAAAACCACCTAAGGCCGGAGTGCTGAGACCAGGTAGACCAGGCCCACACGGGAAAACAGGTTCCCAGAGCAGGAACCTATCTACTAGGCCTGCTAAACCTGTTGGTGGGGGCACTGCATGCCCTCGACCATACCACACAGAGTCCGCAGCTACAGCAGCAACGAAGGGGCCCATAAGTGCCAGAAGGCAGACAACCAGAAGTACTTGGTCCACGCTGCCCGCAAACGGGCCAGAAAGGGGAGAACTGGCAGAAGCAGCTTCCCTGGGTGAGTCCCACAAGACTCCAAGTCGGGGCCACCCCAACCAAAGAGGGCTAGGAAGGCGAGCCGGCAGCCACCCCTAAGTCAGCCTGAAGGTACCTGGTTCTCTTGCAGCTTATCACAGCATCGCCCGGGTCTCCTCACTGTTACCAACAAGCGTGAGTAAAATCCCTGAAAGACATTTCTGGACTGTGTGTGGATTACTCCGCAACCTGCTGCACTACACACCTACACCTGGGCCTTGGGGCCAGCCTCACTCTCGGGAGGCCACACCACATAACTGCACCAACCATCATCCCCAGGTGCTACCCAACCTGCAGTGGCGGTCCCCACTGACCGCAATACAGAGAGTGGCGTCACGACTAACAACCAAACCAACCTACCTGTTGTTCCATTGACCGAGCACTGTGGCATCCCCAAACAGGATCATCGCTCCTGGGGCAACACAGATCCTCAGCCACAACTCTGGCTGTGGCCAGCAGCGGTTGTGGGTCTGCAGTTTGCAGGAAGGTTTGTCTAGCCTGGGCCTTTTTTCAGACCGCAAAAGATGATCCAGTTTCCATTATCTGCCAGCATTGTAAACAAAGACTGAGTAGAGGCAGAAATTGTAATCATTTGACTACTACATGCATGAAACTTCCAATTAACAATACAGACGGCCTGAATAATAATATGTGATTCAAAAAACATAGCCATGGATCATTTCTCCAGGATTTTCTATACCTCTCCAGCCTCCTGAAGAACCTTAAATTAAAGGGGAAAGGCGTCGCGGCAGGACGTTTTTGGCATCTTTTAAGGGAAGTATTTCATCTTTATCTTACTGTAGTGGATGGGGATATGGGTTATTATACCCAATTTGTATTTGAGTATTCAGCTGCTTTTTATTAGGTGGTTATTCTGTGTTTTTCTTTGACACATCGTGTTCTCTGTCCATGTATCTATCATGGTGTTTGTTATTGTCACCTATTTTCTTATAGGGGTCTTTTTATATTGCTTATTAATTGCACTTAAAGTGTTTTTTTGACATATAATGGTTAGAACCCTTTTGGACTCTCTATGAGCAGCTGAATTGATCCTATTATTGGCAGGAGAAAGAGAGGGTCAGCTGACGTGGAACGGGGGCGCCCAAAAACGTATGGCGTCACACCCTCTGTTGACAGGTAGGAACTAGTTCTTTAGGCTTTCCTAGGGACTCCATGGATTTAGCCCCCCTCTCTTATGTAGCACCCAGGGATATGGGATATTTGGTTCCGGGCAGTGTACGTCTTGGAATGTCACGATGGTGGCCGTTACCCGGTTCCGCGCCCTGGGATCTTTTTGTAATGGGGATATTTATAGGGGATATTTGAATAGCGTTTATTCATGACGCCACTTGTGGTGTTGCGGCTATATGTAGGGAGCCGCCGATGCAGAATGTCTCTACTGGGGTTGATGGTATGAGCAGCTAGTATGGTAGTCCCTCCGCAAGTAGGGTATTGTCCCAGCGGGTGTATGGTGCATTGGGCATCGGAAGAAGGAGTCCAGACAGGTATTCAGTGCAACTGGTGTACTCACTTTAGATGTTAGCTGGTTACCCGAGGCCGGCTGGTTTCACCTCTAGGTCCCCTTCGTCTCAGTGCCAGTCTGGTTCTCTGGTACTTTCTTCCCCTGCACCTGTCTCTGGTAAGTGGCTCCCCGGTCTGTGGTTTGTCCACTTCTGTCCGACTGACGGTAGCGTGAACCCTGTGGAGTTGGAGTATCTGGTCCTATCCCCGGTTCTCCCTTTGCTACTGAGTCTTCGGATTCTTTAGGGTCAGCAAGTTCCTTGATGGTCCCCTTTGCTGTGCAGGTGTTAACAGGTCGGCTTGAAGCTCTTTCCTGGCCTAGGGTCCTGTATCCCATCCGTGCGTAGTTCTGGGAGTGCTCCACCGTACTCCACCTCTCTGTCACTGCAGACTCCCTTCTCTTTACTGTCTTCCTGTGTCCCGACTACTCTCCACAGTCTGCCCCTGCCACCTGGTCAACTAGTGGACTGGAGTAGCTCCACCTCTAGGTGGCCATCCAAGGTCCCACCCTAGCTAGGTACCATTGTATGGGGGATTGTTGGGGAAAACTGGGATTACCTGGGTTCTTGATATTACCGGCACTGGGGTTCTGGGTCCCTAAGGGGGTAGGCCCTGTATCCTGGTGGGGATGCAGAACCTTGTAGCACACTGAGGTGTTCAGGTGCGCTACACTTACCCTGCAAATTAATGTGTTAATTATTGTTTAAATATTGGGTGCAATTATTTTAATGTATACCAATAAAGATAATTGGTTTTATTAGGTTTTTGAGGTACTATATGAATGACCAGACACATGCGCAACCAACATTCATTACTGTGGCAATCTCACTGTGATAAAATGCAGACTATGGGGCCTACCCAATCACCGGCCACAATATCAACATCGTCTCCTGCTTCTTCCTTCAGCGTCACCGTCGAAAGTATTGGAACACAGGTCTTTGACCTCAGTAACTCCTCGTTTACTCGCAACCGTCGGGGTGAGTGAAGGACCGTCAGGTGTTACGGAGGTAGAAAAAAGAAATTCAGCTCACTGTGTTCAATTAATCTCAAGGGCTCTCTGGAGCACCGGACAAGGTGCTGCCACGCCTAAAGCAAGTCTATGAATGAAGAAAAGTACAGCTTCCACAGAGAGATCCTTATTTTTTGCAATTTTTTTTTCCTTTGGCACAAATAAATAGGCACATAACAGTCAGGACAGACTCATGACCGACGTCAGCGACGCGTTTCGAGTGACGAAGCACTCTTAATCATGATGTCGGTAATTGTATAAAACCACATATAAATGGTAACAGAACAGGTGCACCAAATGCTTCACTGAAAGAAAAAAACCGCACAAAACATTTTAGTGTGAACACATTCCAAAGTAACCCTTTGATTTTCAGAATGGATTAATAAGCAGTATTAATACAATTAATCATACTGTTTCTGAAGATTAAATACGGTAGATATCGTCTGAATAATTTTAGTATGAAGTGAAAGTCATATCAAAATTGATAGGATATAACAATGATAATTTAATAAATTTGTTAAATTCATCCATAATTCATTATTGAATAATAAGATATACATATAAATGTTATCAGCACTTCATAATCTATATTTCCTTCATCAGCAACGAAATTTTAGAGTTTTTTAAAGTCCTGACTTTTTGATACTTTTGGTGTTAAATATAATTATCCACCAAATTTCACAGTAAAATGTTATCACTTCTACCATACTTTTTAACTCACTCCAAGTCGCTTTTTTTTAGTTTTTTGATTTTAGTGTTATATTTAGTTACAATGTACCTTGACAAATCATTATATGTCTCTCAATTTTTTGACAAGGGAGAAAAAAAAATCTTTCTCTCTATTTCCCCTTTTCTCCCCTTCTCTCACTTACTATTTACATGAATAATAATAGAGTTGAGCAGATTGCTTATAATCCGGGTCCGGCGGATCAGTGGCGGGTTGACAAAGACGTCCGGATCCGATCCGATATCCGGGCACATATAAGTCAATGGCGGAATCCGGGACGAGAGAGATCGCGAGAGAGAGCGAGAGAGAGAGAAAAAAAAAAAAAAGTGCTTTGACACTTGAGAAAGATTTTTAACCAATTTTTTTTATTTTTCGCATCATTGTCAGTACAGACCAAAAGTATGGACACACCTTCTCATTCAAAGAGTTTTTTTATTTTCATGACTCTGAAAATTGTAGATTCACATTGAAGGCATCAAAACTATAAATGAAATGTGGAATGAAATACTTAACAAAAAAGTGTGAAACGTCTAAAAATATGTCTTATATGCTAGGTTCTTCAAAGTAGCCACCTTTTGCTTTGATTACTAATTTGCAGTCTTGTCAGTCTCTTGATGACCTTCAAGAGGTAGTCACCGGAAATGGTTTTCACTTCACAGGTGTGCCCTGTCAGCTTTAATAAGTGGGATTTCTTACCTTATAAATGGGGTTGGGACCATCAGTTGTGTTGTGCAGAAGTCTGGTGGATACACAGCTGATAGTTCTACTGAATAGACTGTTAGAATTTGTATTATGGCAAGAAAAAAGCAGCTAAGTAAAGAAAAAGGAGTGGCCATCATTACTTTAAGAAATGAAGGTCAGTCAGTCCAAAAAATTGGGAAAACTTTGAAAGAGTCCCCAAGTGCAGTGGCAAAAACCATCAAACGCTACAAAGAAACTGGCTCACATGAGGACCACCCCAGGAAAGGAAAGGAAAACCAAGAGTCATCTCTGCTGTGGAGGATAAGTTTATCCGAGTCACCAGCCTCAGAAATCGCAGGTTGACAGCAACTCAGACTAGAGACCAGGTCAATGCCACACAGAGTTCTAGCAGCAGACACATCTCTAGAACAACTGTTAAGAGGAGACTTTGTGCAGCAGGCCTTCATGGTAAAATAGCTGCTAGGAAACCACTGCTAAGGACAGGCAACAAGCAGAAGAGACTTGTTTGGCCTAAATAACACAAAAAATGGACATTAGGCCAATGGAAATCTGTGCTTTAGTCTGATGAGTCCAAATTTGCGATCTTTGGATCCAACCACCGTGTCTTTATGCGACGTAGAAAAAATGAACGGATGGACTCTACATGCCTGGTTCCCACCGTGAACCATGGAGGAGGAGGTGTGATGGTGTGGGGGTGCTTTGCTGGTGACACTCTTGGGGATTTATTCAAAATTGAAGGCATACTGAACCAGCATGGCTAGCACAGCAGCTTGCAGCGGCATGCTATCTAATCCGGTTTGCGTTTAGTTGGACCATCATTTATTTTTCTACAGGACAATGACCCCAAACACACCTCCAGCCTGTGTAAGGGCTATTTGACTAAGAAGGAGAGTGATGGGGTGCTAAGCCATATGATCTGGCCTCCACAGTCACCAGACCTGAACCCAATCCAGATGGTTTGGGGTGAGCTGGACCGCAGAGTGAAGGCAAAAGGGCCAACAAGTGCTAAGCATCTCCGGGAACTCCGTCAAGACTGTTGGAAGACCATTTCCGGTGACTACCTCTTGAAGCTCATCAAGAGAATGGCAAGAGTGTGCAAAGCAGTAATCGAAGCAAAAGGTGGCTACTTTGAGAAACCTAGAATATAAGACATATTTTCAGTTGTTTCACACTTTTGATGCCTTCAATGTGAATCTACAATTTTCAGAGTCTTGAAAATAAAGAAAACTCTTTGAATGAGAAGGTGGGTCCAAACTTTTGGTCTTTACTATATATGCTCAGATATGCGAGTATGGAGATTGCGTTTTGTACTACCTACATACTTTAAATCACATTCTGAACATTCCACCATATAATCAACGTTTTTGCTTCTCCAATTAATGAATTATTTTACAGGATAATTTTGTGTATGAGTTGAATCCTCAAAAATCAATATTTTTTGGACAAAAAAAACATAAACTACAGGTTTTACTCCCATATCTCAATGAGTTATAGCTATGATCCTGTACTAAAGCACGTAAATTACTGGGAGATACAATATTGCCCAAAGAAGTGGCTTTTCTTGATATTACCTTGCACTCATTGCCAAGTATCACATTAATAATTGGATCCTCCCTAATTATTGGTATGTTACGAAAAAAAAGATAATTTTACTGCTTTCAGCGTCCGTTAATACCGCATTTTTTATATTTTTTTCTGTACCTGTTCAATCCTTGTATCTGACAAGGTTGCGGTAGGCGCAGTGGTCAGCACTGAAGGACTAAGGGCGCATGCGCACATTGCGTCCTGACTAGTGCAGAAATAAATTCACCCTCTGGCAGACTTGATGCTGCGCTTTGACAAAAAGAATGCATCCAAAACGCATGTATTTTGGATGCATTTTGCATGCATTTTTGTGTCAGTGCAGTCTCTCAGCAATTCAGCTCTGCTACATGCCCGCTGACAGCAGACACAGACAGAGCCGGGCAATGAGAATGAACTCGGATAGACTTCACCCGACTTCATTGTCTCTATCTCTGTGTGCTGTCATGAACTCAGATGAACCTCCAGGGTCAGTGCCAGGACACAGGAGTCCGCAGCAGTGACTTCAGAGCTTCACCCGATTTCACTGATATCGCGCGTCTCTCTCTCTGTGTCGCAGCATGATTTGCGGTCACACGTGAAGGAGTGGTCACACGTGAAGGAGTCACCTATGGCCGCAAATCCCCTGAGTGACTGAAGTGAGCAGTGCGATCAGCTGTGCCGTCACTTGAGTAACCTGAGTGACATCACCGCTGAGCGCGCGGCTCACTTCAGTTGCTGCGTGGAGCTGACAGAGAGCGGTCGTGGTCTGTGGCCGCTCGCTGTCAGCTTCATGTAGCAGAGCTGAAACCGTCGTGGGACCTCATGTGGATTACGTTGGACCTGGAGGGGTATTTGGGGATTAATAAAGTGGTGAAAGAGGGTGTTTTTTGGCTTTCATTCCAAATAAAGGATTTTTTGGATGTGTGTGTTTATTTTCTTTAGCTTACAGGTTAATCATGGAAGGTATCTTGGGGAGACGCCTGCCATGATTAACCTAGGACTTAGTGGCAGCTTTGGGCTGCTGCCATTAATTCCTTATTACCCCGATTGCCACCGCACCAGGGCAATTCGGGATGAGCCGGGTAGAGTCCCGTGACTGTCGCATCTATTTGATGCGGCAATTCCGGGCGGCTGCTGGCTGATAATGTAGGCTGGGAGGCTCCTCATAATGTGGAGTTCCCCATGCTGAGAATACCAGCCCTCAGCCGTGTGGCTTTACCCTGGCTGGTATCAAAATTAGGGGGGACCGCACGTTGTTTTTTTTTTAAATTTTTTTTTTTATTGCACGATATATACACGCCCACCGGCAGCTGTGATTGGTTGCAGAGAGACAGCTGTCACTCAGCGTGGGGGCGTGTCTGACTGCAACCAATCATATGTACCGGTGGGCGGGGGAAGCAGGGAATACGAGATGGAATAATGAGCGGCGGGCATTTTCAAAAGAGGAGAAGCCACCACAGTGTGAATGCAGTGCAGCGCCGCACCGGTGATCGTGGATCGGTGAGTATGAGAGAGGGGGTGGGAGGGAGAGACCGACATCGACAGAGAGAGAGGGTGAGACCGACAGAGACAGCAAGACCGACAGACAGAGACACCGAAAGACCTGCGTTTGTTATGTCAAAAAAACATGCGGATCGCAACAAAAATGCAGTGCAAACGCACTGCTTAGCATTTTGTTAGCGTTTTTCTACAACATTGATTTCAATGGGTGTAGAATGCTGCCAAAACGCTCAAAAGAATTGACATGTTGTTTTTTTAAATGCAGAGATTTTGTCAAATTTTTGACAATCAAAACGCTGCGTTTAAAAAAACATCGTGCGCATGGATTCTGCATGATTCTCATAGACTTTTCTGGGGAAGCAGAACGCATACATTTTGACAATGTGACGCTGCAGCTTAGAACGCTATAGAAACGCAAAAAAACCCGCAACGTGCGCATGAGCCCTAATAGTCATCTGCCCAGAGGATCAGCTGCGACTGACCTAGTGCTCAGTCACATTCAAGTAGTCCTCCTAACCTGCCAGCAGGAGAGCCCCATGGACCTGATCTTGGAGCTAACACCGGTGTAGAGCGGGGATGCACAACCCCCTCCGGTGAGTATAGTCCTCGTGGGGCCCCCTAGTACACCGTGAATTGAATAATCAGCAATGCTTCTATTCTCCTCTCCCCTCCTTATACTCATGTGAACCGGGAGTGTGTTGAATAGGAGTTGTCTCCCTGAGTATCTGGACCAAGTGACCTGCCAGTTGCAAACAAGCTGAATACTGGGGTTGTGCAGGGGTGCACAATCCTATCTGGTGATTCTGGTCCAATATATGTCATCGATTATTTGTAACAGGAGCGCTATTTTGTCTCTTTTTTGTTTCCTCATTGCAATATAAAGGACTGGCACATCAGGAAGAAAAAAGGAAAACGTTTTTAGGGAACTCACCGCAAATATGAAAGTCCAAACTCCATACATTTTAATGGTTCACACATGAATCTGCAAGCCTAAGCAGTAAAGCACAAAAAAAGTTCCAAAAAAATGTGAGAGACCATAATAAAATCCTAGATACTTTATTCAGGCATAGTTAAAAAGACATGTTTGGCTTGAAAGCCAACTGACGCGTTTCCAGTACTACTTGCGCCCTAAGTCATAGATACTGAACTCCAGTAAAGCACACACATTTAAAATTATCATGAGACAATGAAAAATCACAGAACGGGTGCACGAATATAACAGACAGATAATTATGTTTAATCTCTTTTTTATTGAAAAATTAAGGTTGGTTACAATAAGCAGGGCTGCAGACGAAGGCAAACCCCCAAATAGAGACAAAACAAAAAAAAAAAAACAAGAATGCAATGAAACATGAAAGGCTTTGCATGGTTGCAGCCATATACAGCTTGCTACAATAAAGAACATTTAAGAACATTTATATCATTCTGTCTTGAACCATTATAAAAGTATAAAATCCATAAACTATACCATAAACAGCAAAGATTTACCATTCATACCATAGAGGCACATAATGGTCAGTCGAAGGAAAAGAAATAAAGAGAGAAAGAAAGAGGGAAGTAGACAAAGTGAATGATGACGGGGAAAAGGATCATGGGGAAGGGCAAGAAAGGGCCGGGAATAACTAGCAGGAAAAATCTAGGTAGAGTCTCAACTCGCCCCAAAGAGGGACCTGAAGTCCGGAGAATCCAAAAAAATGACCCAGGGACTCCAGATCTTAATAAATTTTTCAGTAGTGTCCTGAATTTCAGCAGTGAGACTCTCCATTCTGTAAAGGGAGGCCATCTCCTCAAGCCACTTATCCAAGGCGGGGGCACGGGTGGACCTCCAGTGTCTGGGGATCACGGCTCGGGCAGCCGCTAGGCAAAACCGCAATAGTCCCATTTTCTGAGATTTAACAGACCCCGGTAGTATAGATAAGAGAGCGATTTGTGGAGAACCAGAGAGGGCCTCCCCACTAATGCTATTGTATGCCAAGAAGACCCCACTCCAAAAAGGCTTAATGAGGCTACAGCTCCACCATATATGCAACATATCCCCCCTCTCGTGATTATATCGCCAACATCTGTCTGACACTGAAGGGAAGATTGCGTGTAGGGCATGAGGGCAGCGGTACCAGCGGGTGAGAATTTTATAACCCTTTTCCTGGACCGAACAAGCCCTAGAAAATTTGTGAGTGAAAAGAAAAGCAGTCCTCCATTCCTCAACCCGGATAGTCACGCCCAAGTCTCTACTCCATCCCCCCACAAATTTGAGCTCGTCCACATTCTCCTTCTGGATCAAAAGGTTATAGATAAGGGACAGGGTATGTCCCGGAGCCTCTTCCAAAAGAAAGAGCTTTTCACACGAGGAGGGGGGGCAGCATAAAGTGCCTCCTGGCCTGATCCGGTCAAGAAAGACCTGATCTGGAAGTATTCAAACCAGGGTATGGCCCCTCCCAAGGCAGAGGCAGAGAGCAAGTCGTATGTGGGCAATGGGGATCCCTGAAGCATGTGAAAGAAGCGCACGTCCCCGCTCCTCCTCCGGCACAGGAAAACATCGGACCCAACTGCCGGGGCAAAATCTGGGTTTGAAAAGATAGGGGAGAGTGGACCGCACGCCCTGGACAGACGACCCCTTTTGGTTTCTAAATCCCACGTCCTCAATGTCACCCTCAAGAGATCAGCCTCAGAGAGAGGCTGGCCCTTGGAGCCCGAGCTAATCCAAGGGAGGTAACGCAAGGGGATCTATTGGTCCATTTCTTCTAGGCTTACCCACTGCTTTGTGGCCCCATGATATTGCCAATCTAGTAATCGCATCAGTAGAGCCGCTTTATGATAGAGTTTAAGGTTGGGCAATCCAGCCCCCCCCTGGCTTTTAAGTCTGCAAAGGGTAGTGAAGCCTATCCTCGGGCGCTTACCTCCCCACACGAAGCGCGTGATAACTGACTGCAGGCTGGAGAAAAAGGCCGCAGGAGGAACCAAGGGGACCGTCTGGAACAAGTACAAAAAGCGAGGCAAAACGTCCATTTTGATAACATTTATTCGTCCAAACCAGGATAGTCTTTTACTATTGTATGAGGTAAGATCCTTTCTTGTCCTGTTGAGAAGGGGAAGGTAGTTAAGCTGATATAGTTTTGAGAGATCCATAGGGACTGTTATCCCTAAGTAAGTAATGGCGGAGTTCTGCCACTTGAAGGGGAAGTTTTTCTTGATATGATCCACCTCAGCATCAGGGAGAGATATGTTTAATGCCTCGGATTTGGAGTAATTGACCTTAAAGTTGCTGAGGTGACTGAATTTTTCAAACTCTTGAATAAGTGAGGGGAAGGAAAGGCGAGGCTGTGAAATGAATAGAAGTAGATCATCTGCATAAAGAGCTGCCTTGCATTCTCCACCCCCCACCCCTATCCCGTGGATACTGGAATTGTTTCTGATGGCCACAGCAAGGTGTTCCATAACCAGGACATAAAGTAGGGGGGAAAGGGGGCACCCCTGACGTGTACCATTATGTATTGCAATTGGTGATGAGAGAAACCCATTGACTTTGACCCTGGTGGAGGGATTCCTATAAAGGGAAGAGACCCTTTCAATGAATTTGTCTCCCAGTCCCACCTGCCGCAGAGAGGCCATCACAAACTCCCAGCTGACTCTATCAAAGGCCTTCTCTGTATCAATGGAGAGAAGGCACGTAGGGAGACCTCTGGCCTTAGCCCGCGCCATAAGAATAAGGGTTTTGTTGGTATTGTCCCTGGCCTCACGACCCAATACAAAGCCAACCTGATCAGTGTGAATAATACCGGGAAGAAGTGGAGCCAGTACAAAAATTTTGATGTCACCATTGATGAGGGAGATGGGTCTGTAGTTAGAGACAGATGAATGATCCTTCCCCGGTTTGGGTAGAACACTAATATGTGCTTCTAGGGACTGGGCGACAAAGGGGGAGTCTCCAGATACAGAGCCAAAAACCCCTCGTTAGGAAAGGGACAATTTGGTCACCAAATATCTTATAAAATTTGGAGGTAAATCCGTCCGGACCTGGACTCTTACCATTCGGGGAGGCTTTAATTATGGCGAGGATCTCTTCTGTGGAAAAGTCCTCTTCCAAGGCTACCGCATCCCTTTCAGAGATCCGAGGGAGTGCAGCTTGCTGCACATATTCGTTAACTTTACGCTGGAAAGAACAGACAGAAAATTAGTACAAAAACATAGTATCTCTACAGAAATTCATTCCATTAGGTTGTTTGGTATTTAGTAATAGGTTCCAATGCATTTCTCTAAAAAACACTTTTTTCTTCCAATCACCCCCCCGGATGGGGAAGGTGACTTACTCCAAACCATAACATATTAAACCTGTCTTGTCGCCTCCATGCACATCAAGAAAAAAAAATTGTTGCCCATGAATATGTATTATTTTTCTTTAGTCTTTTTTTTAAGAAGAAGGAGAACAAAGATGGCCGAAAGAGAAGGTGCCAGTCCCGGAGAACGGAGACGCCCTTTCGACCAGTCTGCACCGGAGCGACCTTCTAGGTGAGTATTATAAGTTTTTTTTATGTTCTACACAGCGTCCTGTGCTATTATATAAGGTATGTTAGAATGCTGTATATAAGAGAACACTGGTGGTGGCCGCAGCTTATAGGCCCCAATTCTGGTGACAGGTTCCCTTTAAAGGGAACTTGTCAGGTCCACTATGCACCCAGAGCCATGAGCAGTTCTGGGTGCATATTGCTAATCCCTGCCTAACCGTCCCTGTATACACTAGCATAAATAAAGAGATCTTTAGAAAAAGTATATTTGTAAAGATCTTTTACCGTATGCTAATGAGAGAGGGCACTAGTCCCTGTGCATTAGTTCCCTTGCTAATTGCCCCATTGGCATGTTAGTACGTCCCTGTGGGTGTGCTAACATGCTAATAAATGTGCAGCGTCAGAGGATGATCTCACGCATCTCTCCGCCGCCATTGCCGCCCGATGCTGGATTTCGGCTCAGAGCACATGACCCTGGAGTTTCTGTTGTAGTAATCCCCGTGTGGCCCCAGCCTAAGTCAGGGATTAGCAATATGCACCCAGAACTGCTCGTGGTTCTGGGGGCATATTTCACCTGACAGGTTCCCTTTAAAATAAAATACAATATACCTAACTCTGTTTTTAAGTTCCTAATTTCTCTGAGGACCTCCCTCCAGAAAATCCTAAACACTAACTACCCTCTCCCGGACTTTATTAGTACCCTATTCTGCAACTTAGAGAAGCAAAACACCTGGAGTACTAGTACCATATATCGATTCTTAAATGATGACTATATATTTTGTAAGCATGCCTACATGGAAAGATGGGAGAAGCAGTTAAAGATGTGTTTCTCTGATGAGAAGTGACAAAACTGCCTAAAAGCTACGTACTCCTCCACCATCTCCACTATCGTGCAAGAAACCTAATTTAGTTCCCATATTTATACACATCTTTCTGATTATAATCAGACCTAAATGGTCGCTGCGGTGGAGTTGGGTCTTATGGGTGTCTCCGTTTTCCGGTGCTGGCGCCTTATCTTTCGGCCACCTTTGTCGTCCTTCTTCTGAAGCCTGGGTGCATGACACGTCCTACATCATCCACACTCACCGGCATTGAGGTCCTGCGCAGGCGCACTTTGATCTGCCCTAAGCAGGGCAGATCAAAGTATTGTAGTGCGCCTGCGCGGGACCGGAGAGTGTGTATGACGTTTGATGCGTCATGCACACAGGCTTCGGAAGGAGGATGAAGATGGCCGAAAAAGGAGGCGCCGCCACCGGAGAACGGAGACATCCATATGACCCAACTCCACTGCAGCGACCATTTAGGTGAGTATTATAAAGTGTTTTTTATGTTCTACACAGTGGCCTGGGCTCTTATATACAGCATGTTAGAATCCTGTATATAAGAGCCACTGGTGGTGGCTGCAGCTTATAGGCCCCAAATCTGCTGACAGGTTCCCTTTAATTAGCTTTTAACATTAAACTGGAGAAGTAACGTTCTCCCCACCACCTCTGAAATAATTAAACTCATGAATAAACACCAAGAATATGAGAAAAAGCATGTAATATACAATAATCTTTTCCGTTCATACTACAAAAGATGGAGTTTATGGCCTACAAACATCAGTAATGCCTCAGCGTAAATGGGATGAGCCCCTTCCCTCCCTCCCTTCTTTTTTCTCTTTCTTCTTTTTCTCTCTCTCTTTTCTTTTTCACTCTTTGCTTGTTATTGCATTTGATTATCTCTTCACACAGTCAAATAATGAAGTAAGTAATAGACAATGTTATATGTGTCGACATTTGCAAGTCTACAATATTCACTAGTCTCATACAATCTCTGTAAATAGGTTAATCCTTTATGTTCTCCCATTTCCCCGCTCCCTTGGCTTTCCCTATATATTTTTAAAATTCCCCCAATAAAAACTTTTTTCCTTATTTTTTCTCCCTTCCTCCCATTACCCTCCTCCCCCTTAAATTTCAATGGTTAAACCTCTTTATGATTACTTATCTACTTTCGGTTATATTTAGATATGAGAGTTTGAAATTCTATGATTGTTATGTAATAAAAATATTGAAACATAAATAAAATAAAAACTGCAAAAACATTCAAAGTGTTCATAGTGTTTTTCTGCCACCACAATTACCAATTTTTCATCCTTTTTTTTCTTCTGCGGAAACACTCTGTTTTACAGTACCAGCTAAGGGAATGAGATTTCTGAATTCTCAATCCCATGCTGTTTCTTTTTCTCAGTTTTTTAACCCCTTCACGACCATGGACGGATCTTTCCGTCATGGATCGTGTCCCGGTAAGCCCCGCCCCCTGCGGGCAGGCGGCGTGGATCGGCACACATATCAGCTGTTTTCAACAGCTGACATGTGTGCCTACATGTTCCGAGTGGAATCGCATTCCACCCGGAACATTAACCCCTTAGATCTCGCTGCCAAAGTCTGGCAGCAAGATCTATATGCGCGCGGCCATGTTTTTTACTTACCGCCGCCCCCTCCGGACGTCACGTGAGTGATCACGTGACGTTCGGTGGTTGCCATCGTAGCACAGGGTCATGTGATGACGCCTGATGCTATGAAGTTTCACTTTCATTCTTCCTCGGCACGGAGCAGAGGAAGAAAGAAAGTGACTATTTCTGCTGTTTACAGCGGTATAGCTGTGATCAGCAGATAGCGATCAGCAATCGGATTGCTGATCGCTATAGCCCCCTAGGGGGACTAGTAAAATAAAATAAAAAAAGTAAAAAAAAAGTTTTAAAAAATTAAAAAAAAAACAAAAAACCTAAAAGTTCAAATCACCCCCCTTTCCCCCCATTGAAAAATTAAAGGGTTAAAAAATAAATAAATATACACATATTTGGTATCGCCGTGTTTAGAAATGCCCGATCTATCAAAATATAAAATAAATTAATCTGATTGGTAAACGGCGTAGTGGCAAAAAAATTCCAAACGCCAAAATTACGTTTTTTGGTCGCCGCAAGTTTTACGCAAAATGCAATAACAGGCGATCAAAACGTAGCAACTGCGCAAAAATGCTACCATTAGAAACATCAGCTCGAGACGCAAAAAATAAGCCGTCACTGAGCCATAGATCCCAAAAAAAAAGAACGCTACGTGTTTCGGAAAATGGCGCAAAACGTGCGCCACTTTTATTGGACAAACTTGTGAATTTTTTTTAACCCCTTAGATACAAGTAAATCTATACATGTTTGGTGTCTACAAACTCGCACCGACCTGAGGCATCATACCCACACATCAGTTTTACCATATAGTGAACACCGTGAATAAAACATCCCAAAAACTATTGTGCCATCACACTTTTTTTGCAATTTTTCTACACTTGGAATTTTGTTGCTGCTTTCCAGTACACCATATGGTAAAACTTATGGTTTCATTTAAAAGTACAACTTGTCCCGCAAAAAACAAGCCCTCATATGGCAAGATTGACGGAAAAATAAAAAAGTTACGGCTCTCGGAAGAAGGGGAGCAAAAACCAAAAACGCAAAAACGGAAAGTGCCCCGGGGCTGAAGGGGTTAAAATCTGAATTATATAGAAATTGTTCAGGGGTTTTGAAGCGTTTTTCAGCCATTCAAACACATGTGAAAAAAATAAAAATACTGCAGAAATGCGCATGTTGTACATAGTGTTTTTTCTGCCACCACTCTGGTATTTGGGGGAGAAAACAAATGCTGCAAAATGCAAAGTGTGAACATAACCTTATCCTGGTTGGGTTGTAATTGGAAATAAAATAAACGACCATCATAACATGGGGACAAATGTAATTCCATGGTATTTCCACTTTATATATTGCTAGGTAGCATTTATTTGTGCTCAGTAAGCTCCTGAAGATTCCATAACAAGATTCCATCAAGACATCACTGATGACATCACTGATGATGGTGGGCCATCCTGACATCACTGATGATGGTGGGCCATCCTGACATCACTGATGGTGGGCCATTATGACATCACAATTCAGAATCCCTATGTATACAATGCTCACAGTTCCGCGGGTGCCATTTGTTGGTTCTATAGTTAGTGATTGGATTAATTTGCAGTTGCTCGCTATGGCGCACTTACTATTGGATAACATTCAGCTAGATGCACTATCGGAGATTCTTACCAACAATCGACCGGACATTGTGCTTCTACCCCCCGATGGCGTCCTCAGCTTCTCTCACCGGCTGGTGGTGGAGCTTGTAAGAGACTGCCTGACCAAATTCCAACGAGGTCAATTAACCTCAGAGAATCTGAGAGATTTATCTCAAAACATCAGGACGATATTGCAGCAGGTAAATGGCGGAGGCTCCACACAAAACTTCTCTATAATAGATAAGGATGGTGGGATAGAAGGTTCTTCTTTCCTCCAATATAAAACATGTAGAGTCCCCAGATGAGTAGTCATTGTATCTGCAGAAAGCGGAGCTAATGTTACAGATCTTGGTGACCTCCATTGTGCCCTTTCTCATCTCAACATGTTAATATTTATTTTCTTCTTTATAGGCTGATAAAAGATCTCAAACTGGAGATTTGGCTTTTATTAAAGAACTGGCCGAAAAAGTCCTGTCTGTACTTGAACGTCCTGCCCGCTCATTGGATTGCCCGGTAAGTACCCATCCCTTTCTCCATCACACGGCCTTGTTTTCTCATCTTCTCCAGATCACTAGTCAGATATCAGAAAATCTGTTGATAAATCTTACAGGCTTCCCTGTCTGCATCCAGCAATTTTATGGCCTCCAGTCTCTGTGGCTCCATCGTCGGTGATGGCAGTCTGTATTCTGCTGATGGAGTCACGGCTCAGTGGTGAGAAGTCTGTATTTCCACCTCTGTCTGGCTCTATTATCAGAGTCTTCACTGCCTGTAAATGCTGCAGCAGAGATAATAGAGCTCTGGGATAGAAGAGTAGAATCTGACACCAAAGATGAAATGAGTCAATGGCGGTGGCAATATTAATTTATGTAACGTAATCCACATTATCTAAGGCCACGTGCACATGCTCAGTATTTGGTGTGGTTTTTAAAAGTCAAACCTAGAAGTGAGTTAACCCCTTAATGACAAAAGATGTGCTATGCACATCATATGTTGTCTTCCTGCCTTTGATGAGGGAATCACACCCCGAGCCCGCAAATTTCCCTGAACATGTCAGCTGATTTAATCAGCCTTCATCTGCCTCTATCAGCCATGAGCCGGGGCTGATAACCTGTTAAATGCCGCTGTCAATCTCTGACAGCAGTATTTAACGATCCAGCAGGGGTATGCTCACGATGCCCCTGATGTGTTGGCATGACAGGCAGGGGTCTGCTAAAGATCCCTCTGTCTGTCATCTCAGTACTTCTGTGAAAAACAGCCTGTGACATTCATTGCTGTATACAGAACAGGGGAGTCAACCTCATTTTCACCAAGGCCCACATCAGCATTATGGCTGCTTTAAAGGGCCATTTGTAATTGTAAGGGCTCATGCAGATCTCCATGCAACACATTTCGAGCATCGACTGAAATGCACAAACTGACCAAGGGCTATAAGAGAGCTGTCCCTGGGTACCATGGCTGTAGGGCTACCCAAGAGCTGTCTAGGACTAAGGGTGCTGTCCCTGGGTTGTAGGGCTAACGGTGCTGTCCCTGATTTGTGGGACTAAGGGTGCTGTCCCTGGGTTGTAGGGCTAAGGGTGCTGTCCATGGGTTGTAGGGCTAAGGGTGCTGTCCCTGAGTTTTAGGGCTAACGGTGCTGTCCCTGGGTTGTAGAACTAAGGATGCTGTCCCTAAGTTGTAGGACTAAGGATGCTGTCCCTGGGTTGTAGGACTAAGGATGCTGTCCCTGGGTTGTAGGACTAAGGATGCTGTCCCTGGGTTGTAGGACTAAGGATGCTGTCCCTAGGTTGTAAACCTAAGGATGCTGTCCCTGGGTTGTAGGGCTAAGGGTGATCAGACTATTGAAGGTTTAAGTTCCCTAAGAGACTATTAAATACAAATTCTAAATATTTTTTATAAAATCTGAAAAAATAAAGAATATATAATTTCAAATCTCCCCACTTTAATTACACTAAAAAGGAATAAATAAAAAAATACACACATTGCATATCACTACGTTTGTAAAATTTGGATCTATCAAAATATAAAATAAATGTGGTATAACTCATCCCAAAAAAACAAACCCTCCAATGGTTATATCGATGGAAAAATGAAAATGCTATGGCTCTTGGAATAAAAGGAGGAAAAAACAATAATGCAAAAACAAAAAAATCGCCCGGTCCTTAAGGGGATAAAATGCAGACGAGAAGCGGTGTTTCTATTCTACTTTTCTTCTGATTGTCCCTCTCCCGGTTTTGGCTACAAATCCTGAGGTAATAACTCACTGCGTGTGCACGAGGCCTAAGAGAACGTTCTGAGAATAATCATCAGATGGCGCGGGATTTATAGAGTTACAATTGGCTTCATCTGTAAATGCGAGTTTAGTCCTTCCCGGTTTATGGATTTGGTGATTTAGTGAAATCCTCCACATATTAATGATATATTTATTATAACCAGCAGGAAACACCGGAAGGCGACAATGAAGATGGGCAAAATCTAAACCCGGAAATCCCTGACCCTGAAATGGGTCAGTTGAATCTGATTACAGGTAAGCCGGTCACCGACCTCCTACCAGGAGCCTCCAGATACTATGGAGAACAGGGAGTTATGGTAGACTTTCTATTTCGACTCTGTGTCTCCGGTACATGTGGTGTCCGTTTCCGCACGTACCAGAGGCATGGAAACACGTAGACCCATTAAAATCAATGGGTTTGCTCACATGTCCGTGTTTTGATGTGGACCATGTGTCCGTGTGAGCACACGCGTGTCCGTGTAAAGGGACCCTGTCAGCATATTCTTACATATAAAAGTTGTGGTTTGACCCTATAGGACATTTTTCTAATAATCCTATTTTTGCAGAAATGAAATGTGTCAGTCAGGAAATACCAGAAGACGACACCAAAGACGGGCAAAATGTAAGCCCGGAAATCCCTGACCCTAATGGGAGTCAGTGTGAGCTGAAGAGGGATCTGATCACAGGTAAGCCGGTCACCGACCTCCTACCAGGAGCCTCCAGATACTATACAGAGCAGGAGGAATGTTACATTTATTATTTCCACTGTGTATAAGAACCTGTCAACACATGGTTACTTATGGAAGTGGTGGTATGCCTGTATGGGCCATTTCTCACTAATAAAACTAATGAGACGCCATATACAAATCAGGATAGAAGTGCACTGAGGGCGTGGTCGAAGTCTGAGTGCAGTGACACGCCCCTAGTGCACTCCAGGCTAATTTGCATATATTTGGTGGGTTCCTCATTCGTGTGATGATTGAGGATTCCTCCATCATTACATTACATGTATCTGTCTATGGATACACCGTACGTTCTCATATTTAGACTTTCCATATAACTAGTATTAATCCCTTGTTTTTTTCCCTTATATTCGTATGATTGATCTCATCTAATACATTTTATTTCTTCATCATTTTATCCCTATTTTAGAAACATCTGTGCTGTTGAATCCTGACAGTGTGATCTGTGAGATCCCAGAGATCCAAGAACCCACCGGTGTAAGTATCATAGAGGGAGATGTGTGTATATCACCAGATCATGGGGTGTGAATGACACGTCCAGTATTATCCCCCATATAACATGGGATATCTCTATTCTAAAAGTAGATGACACGATCACATTAGATAATGGCATTTATAATAAAGCAAATCCGTCATTAGGGTTTTGCTAACCCATCTAAGAGCAGTATGATGTAGGGGCAGAGACCCTGATTCCAGCGATGTGTCACTTACTTCACTGGGTGCAGCAGTTGGGATAAAATCTCTCTTTCCTCTGCTGCAGATCTAGCAGTGCTCTGACTGCTGAGGCCTGTATAACCCCGCCCAAACCACTGACTGGCAGCTTTCTGTGCATACTGTGAATAGGCAGAAAGCTGTCAATCAGTGGTGGGGGCGGGGTTACACACAGTAATATGACTACATGAAACAAGACAGCAAGTCCTGTATTGATAATCTCCTGATGATAAAACATTGATTTTAATAAAATGACACGTCTCAGCCCTGACATTATGCTGCTCTTACATTACTATACAAAATTCCCTTTACGTTCTCCTCTGTTATCTCTCATATTATCCAGCTGTCACACTAAGTACAGGGAAGTACCAAGCAAACAGCGAGAGGGAAGGGGAACCCTGTGTCAAGGGAAGGGGGGTGTGATGACCCCTGACTAAACCTAATGCTGGGCCCTGGCATCCATCACCACACTAGATTTGTTCCGCACCTATGCGCCAAGCTGCATACCTGACCCTGGCTGACCCTGAAATCGGCCCTAGGTAGGGAATGGATGGAATGAGCACTTAGTCAACCCCATTAAGCTCTCAAGAACACACAGGGAATACAGACAGGGGAAAGTAAAGGAATAATTTATCTCCAGATGACTCAGGGAGAGGAACTGCAACTACAACAAAGTTTCTCCAGATGAATACAAGCCGACTGCTTGCACTGAAGACTTGTTAAGGGTATTAGACCTATCACTAGCACAGAGTAAGGGGGAAAGAGGGTATATAAAGACACAAAGGGAAGTGCTGAGGAAAAACAGCTGAAAAGGGGAGGAACTCCGCAGGGTCATAAAGGGAAAGTGATGAAAACCAACGAAGGGAAAAAGGGAATGTCAGTGAGTAGCTTGTGTAGCCAAATGCTTCAACCTTCTACAGCCGGAAACTACAGGACTATCTGTCAAGGGTGACAAACCAACATTGTACCAGGATTCCCCCTTAAATTACATCTGTATCTGTCCAGCTTGCATCATCCCATACACTAAATCAGTGAGGTCAGCTGGGACATAATATAGGGAGGAGATGTTTTTTGCATCTGGAGCTTTTTTCTTGCGGCTTCTTAATCTGAATATCATTTCTTATTCAATTATAGAGTGACGTTAAATCACTGATACCGGTGAGGAAACCTCATGTAAACGACTATGAGACATCCAAACTGATCAGCAGTGGAAGTTATGGGTAAGATTTCTCTTGGCATAATACACATTTTTTTAGGGTTCCCTGTGACAATGTTTCTACCTCTATGATCTGCCATTCAGTGTTATCATAGGGAAAATATCTGCACGTCACATTTCATTTTTCACATTAATTTTTATCGAGGCTCCCTTATGGAGCTGGTAAGAGTAATTGGCTACTCACAATCACGTGATGATTGATGCGATATTGACGATAATGACATCTGCACCCTCCACCATGAGTATGTGAGTCCAATCACCACCTTCAACACATGAAGTGCCAGAACAACCAATGACTGGCACAGAGGACGGAGAACTGCAGTGATGGACAGATGAAGGCCTAGGACAAAAGGGAGAAGGTGTTTCGTTATTTTTTTTATCTTCTTCCCTCCATTTATTATGCCTTGTATGGGGAGAGCAGAATAATCTTCTTACCAGGTCCTTCAATAGTATCTGCCGGTCATATATAGCCAATCTGGCAAAAAAGAATTTCGATAGATTCTCTCATCTCTAATGTGACCAGGATGAGGGTCTCCGGCAGACCTGACGTTGTGCGGACCTCCCATAGGTGATCTAAGTAGTGCTATTTTATATATTTCTAGACATGGATTTTCAGTGACCGACAAATTTCTAGTATTGAGCATTAATACAGAAGATCATATAATGATTTCTATAGATGAACTGTTAATAAGGATTTAATATAAACCATGGATTCTCCTTCTCTCCAGTGCCGTCTACATAGCGCACCATAAAGACTCACGCCAGATGTTTGCGATGAAGAAAATGACCAAGCGGAGCCTGAATACTCAAAGTAAACTGGAATTGGCCTTTTTAGAGAGGGACATCCTGACATTCGCTGATTGTCCCTTTGTCGTCTCCATGCTCAGCTCCTTTCCAACTAAATCTGACCTGTGTATGGTCATGGAGTACGTAGGAGGTAGGACATGTCGTCTAATATCTTATCACCGCTCATAAAAATAGGATTTGTCCACATGGTTGGTTACATCCCCACAGACATTTACTACAGGCTATCTAATACCAAGATGCCTGGAAATTCATTGTTCTGTGTGCAGGGGCACTTTGGGGCACTGGGCTCCATTTGTCCACTTGTCATCACAATGCACAAGCAATGGTCTTTTTGTGCATCGGGGCAGGACTATGGGTGGGACCTTGGAATCTATTGCGGCCCCTCCTTGGATGTACAAGCCTTTTTTTTTATCTTGCTCTAGCACCGCCTGCAGGAAGGGCAGTGCTTGTGCACATTCATCTGCTGTGGCTCTTCAGCATAATATAACAGCACTGTAGGCGGTACATTCGCACACTGACATCCAACAGTCTTCATCAAAAAGATGCTGCATGCAGCACATGCACAGAATCCAACCTCGGCTCAATGACAAGTGCCCTTTTGCTGACGACTGTCAGATGTTAGAATGCGCATGCGCTCCCCACACTTCCATATTGCTGAGGACAGGTGTCAGAGTGCTCATGTGCCGCCCACTGCGCCATCTTGCTGGAGATGACCATAAGATAATTGTTCTCAAGCGCTACAAGCTTTCTCTAAGTTTGTGGGTGGAACCTGAAATATATACTTATATACAAGGGTTTTTTACGCGGTGGGTAGGGGTGCAATTAGAACGTTTGCTATGAGGCCCCGTGATTTCTTTGTACGCTACTGTCTGTGTCATCTTCCCTGTATGACTGCACTGAGCACATCAGTATTTCCAGCTGTAGACAAGATGCAATATCACTTTATGTCATTAGATACATTGATGACATTTCACCATTACTAAGATTATGTGCACTATACATTATATCTGCAGATATTCTCTCCTGCCCCAATGTCTCCGCTCACTTCTCATTATAGATCATGGTGATCTGCTGTATAAACCCCTCACCCGTCATATTTCCTTTTCTCTATAGGTGGAGACTGCCGGAGCCTTCTGAGCAAAAGGGGTTGTTTTTCTGTCCCCTTGGCCCGCTTGTACTTTACAGAAGCCATTCTTGCTGTGGAATACCTGCATAGTTATGGTATTGTCCACAGAGACCTGAAGCCGGAAAAGTAAGTGCCCCCTTTAATACAATAAAAGTGGGAAATTTATCATTTCTTATCACATGGTCTGTGAAGCTCAAACCTTTCTTTATTTCTTTTACAGCCTCCTGATAACATCTACTGGACACATCAAAGTCACCGATTTTGGGCTTTCAAAACTTGGTGTCATGATACCAGAGAGCAACACCTACAAGGAATTACGGGAGGACATCTCCAGAGAGTTCCCGGACAGTGAGGTCAGTGTCACTTACAGGAACCCAGCTTGTTTGGTACAAATCCCATCACACTATTGTCTCTTCTCCACTTCCCACATTTTTCCACTGATATTTTATCTTCTGTAATTATGTTTTTATGGCGAGAATTTCTCATAATAATGGCTTCATCGATTCTAATCTCTTATCTTCTGTTGGTTTCCAGTACGCCGGCACCCCATATTACATGGCACCAGAGATGATCCTGGGAGAAAGCTATGGAAGACCTATAGACTGGTGGTCAATGGGGATTATCTTATACGAATTTCTTGTTGGAACTCGACCATTTGATGGCGATTCAACATTAGGATATTTTAATCTTCTAAATGTTGTCAATGGTAAGTATCATTACTCTGATACATTGGTTTAGTTATTTCCTATGCTTTATCTTACAGTCCTATAAAGAGGTTTTATGTTCTGTAATTTTCTATATAACAGGAGACATAGATTGGACTTGTGATCCCGCTCCTCCCCCCGATGCTCAGAACATCATCACTGAGCTGCTCACAAAAAATCCTGCAGATAGACTTGGGACAGGTAAGATATAATATTAATATTTAGTTATTACATCTAGGACATATTGCTCATGTCCACGATGATCAGCTCTTCTCTATCTGCTTTTCCATATCTAAATGTACCGTCACACTAAGCGATGCTCCAGCGATCCCACCAGCGATCTGACCTGGCAGGGATCGCTGGAACGTCGCTACATGGTCGCTGGTGAGCTGTCAAACAGGCAGATCTCACCAGCGATCAGCCACCAGCGACCCGTGTAACAACGCTGTGCTTCGTAACCATGGTACACATCGGGTTACTAAGCAAAGCGCTTTGCTTATAGTTACCCGATGTGTACCTTGGTTACGTGTGCAGGGAGCCAGCTTCTAGAAGCTGCGGACGCTGGTAACCAAGGTAAATATCAGGTAACCATGCAAAGCTCTTTGCTTGGTTACCCGATGTGTACCTTGGTTACCAGCGTCCGCAGAAGCCGGCTCCCTGCTCCCTGCATATTCAGATCGTTGCTCTCTCGCTGTCAAACACAGCGATGTGTGCTTCACAGCGGGAGAGCAACAACCAAAAAATGGTCCAGGACATTCAGCAACGGCCAGCGACCTCACAGCAGGGGCCAGGTCGTTGCTGGATGTCACACACAGCGACATCGCTAGCAAGGTCGCTGTTGTGTCACAAAAACAGTGACTGAGCAGCGATGTCGCTAGCGATGTCGCTTAGTGAGACGTGGCCTTTAGTCTCCATACCATAACTTTCAGTCTATTTTCTTCCTCTCGCCTCTGTTATGTCATTAGTTTAGATTAAGTTACACTGATAAGATATGGAGCCATCTCTGACAATGTCTGCAAAACTTGTATTTTGTATTTTTCCAGAGGGAGCATTTCAGATCAAGGAACATCCATTCCTGAGGGACTTAGACTTTGACAACCTTCTGAGTCAGGAGCCGGAGTACGTTCCTCAGCTTAAGTCAGACATGGACACCAGCGTCTTTCTCAGTAAGTAGAAGGAGACGTCACCTAAAATAAGCGACTAATACGAGACCATCGGTATTCATTAATATTAGTGATAAATAATGACTTTGTTATACTGACAACTTCTAATAACATTTCATTACCTTTATCTTGTAGATCACGGTGGTGTAGACATGGACATGATCTCAGAGGATAAGGAGGACAATGAGAACTCTTACTTCCAAAACTTTACAACTTCTTCTCAAAGGCTTTTGAAAGTATGTGATCAATAAATCTAAATATGCAAAAAAAGACCACTAAATGTAAAAAAGTAATTAATATGTTATTTTTGTCTGAATTTAGCTTTGTACCAGTACGACACTGAACAACGATACCAAATCACCTCCAGAGTCGTCCCCAGAGAGTACCCCAGAGTATATGCAGGAGTGCTCCCCAGAGAGTACCCCACAGTGCTTGCCAGACAGCACTCCAGATTGCTCCCCAGAGAGCATCCCAGAGAGTACCCCAGAGTGCTCTGCAGAGGGTATACAAAAGTGCTCGCCAGAGAGTACACCAGAGTGCTCACCAGAGAGTACCCCAGAGTGCACCCCAGAGTGCTCACCTGAGAGTACCCCAGAGTGCACCCCAGAGTGCTCACCAGAGAGTACCCCAGAGTGCACCCCAGAGTGCTCACCAGAGAGTACACCAGAGAGTGCCCCAGAGTGTATCCCAGCATCCAGCACCAACATCTCAAAAATGTAAGTAAATTATTCGGTTATTACTGGGAGCTCCAAACTGATATATATGCACAACACCAAATATAGGACATAAATATAATATCAAATGCCACGTGCACCACCCCATGATTAGCAGTCATTGTGCTTTTGGCTTTAGAAACCGCTGGTGACAGCCCCTAATTGCAGCCGGTCATGCATTTTGAGAGCTACTCACACAGTAGGGGAGATGCAGTATTACATGACAGCCATTCCTGGTAGTTGTTTTCCGCTCCGCTCTATAGAAGGTAGTTTTGAGCAGGAGACCTCCCCAATATGATTTCCTTATGTCCTATTAGACCTTATAGTAGAAGTTCTTCTAGTGAGACGTCCCATTTTATACTGCGTTTATTTGTGATTTACAAGATTTTTTTCTTCCAAACAGGCAGAAAGAATCTTCTCCTGCACCTGATAGAGACGATGCTATAACCAGCTTGTCATCCTCGTCCCCATTGTCAGGTATGTACAGCTCTACAGCACCAAAAATGTAAATGTTGACATCAAGCCTTAAACATTTCCACATGGTTTTCTGTAATAGGTTTTCCTTTGTTATCCACGTTTCATGGATCACAATTATGTTGCCCATAGGCCCAAACTGTATCTCTATTTCCCTAATTTTGTCCTGGAGTTTTAAGAATATATCGTTACTTTACGTTATTTTTATTTTTTACTTTCTGATCAGAATTTCCAGCTCAGGAAGAAAGAAAATCTGAAAAGAAAGAAAAGGGAAAAAAGAGACGAGGTAAGTGTGAGAATCATCTCCATGCGATGTCAGTCAGTGAGAAGACTCCATGTGGAGCAGATGTCATCTGTCAGTGGTGGGATTGTCACATGTATGATGGCTGACAATGATCCCTGACCTCTGTATGATAAGACTCTGCCGTCCGGCCACAGTGACCGCACAGTAGTATCATGTAATCTGAAGTCCCGTCACTTATATTATACTTCTCTTCTCATAGGTAACATCTTCCGCCGGATCTTATCATCCTGCCGGCGTGGATTATCCAGGGCTGCTCGCGCATTTGCCTGTTGCGGCTGTCCCTGTACAGACATCTAGCGCCCTGAAGAACAGCAGATCCACCATCACTGCTGCACCTGTATAGAAGGACCTTCACCATCTACCTGTGTCCTTCTATTCTTACATCTGTACCCGGACATGTTTCGGTAACGCCTCTGTCACCAGGCTCCGCGGTATTCATACTGCTCGCCTGAATTGGCATTTACTGATCACCCGGTATCTGACCACGGCTATCTTTATGTTTAATCTCTTTTTTATTGAAAAATTAAGGTTGGTTACAATAAGCAGGGCTGCAGACCAAGGCAAACCCCCAAATAGAGACAAAACAAAAAAAAAACAAACCAAGAATGCAATGAAACATGAAAGGCTTTGCATGGTTGCAGCCATATACAGTTTGTTACAATAAAGAACATTTAAGAACATTTATATCATTCTGTCTTGAACCATTATAAAAGTATAAAATCCATAAACTATACCATAAACAGCAAAGATTTACCATTCATACCATAGAGGCACATAATGGTCAGTCGAAGGAAAAGAAATAAAGAGAGAAAGAAAGAGGGAAGTAGACAAAGTGAATGATGACGGGGAAAAGGATCACGGGGAAGGGCAAGAAAGGGCCGGGAATAACTAGCAGGAAAAATCTAGGTAGAGTCTCAACTCGCCCCAAAGAGGGACCTGAAGTCTGGAGAATCCAAAAAAATGACCCAGGGACTCCAGATCTTAATAAATTTTTCAGTAGCGTCCTGAATTTCAGCAGTGAGACTCTCCATTCTGTAAAGGGAGGCCATCTCCTCAAGCCACTCATCCAAGGCGGGGGCACGGGTGGACCTCCAGTGTCTGGGGATCACGGCTCGGGCAGCCGCTAGGCAAAACCGCAATAGTCCCATTTTCTGAGATTTAACAGACCCCGGTAGTATAGATAAGAGAGCGATTTGTGGAGAACCAGAGAGGGCCTCCCCACTAATGCTATTGTATGCCGAGAAGACCCCACTCCAAAAAGGCTTAATGAGGCTACAGCTCCACCATATATGCAACATATCCCCCCTCTTGTGATTACACCGCCAACATCTGTCTGACACTGAAGGGAAGATTGCGTGTAGGGCATGAGGGCAGCGGTACCAGCGGGTGAGAATTTTATAACCCTTTTCCTGGACTGAACAAGCCCTAGAGAATTTGTGAGTGAAAAGAAAAGCGGTCCTCCATTCCTCAACCCGGATAGTCACGCCCAAGTCTCCACTCCATCCCCCCACAAATTTGAGCTCGTCCACATCCCTCTTCTGGATCAAAAGGTTATAGATAAGGGACAGGGTATGTCCCGGAGCCTCTTCCAAAAGAAAGAGCTTTTCAAACGAGGAGGGGGCAGCATAAAGTGCCTCCCGGCCTGATCCGGTCAAGAAAGACCTGATCTGGAAGTATTCAAACCAGGGTATGGCCCCTCCCAAGGCAGAGGCAGAGAGCAAGTCGTATGTGGGCAATGGGGATCCCTGAAGTATGTGAAAGAAGCGCACGTCCCCACTCCTCCTCCGGCACAGGAAAACATCGGCCCCAACTGCCGGGGCAAAATCTGGGTTTGAAAAGATAGGGGAGAGGGGACCGCACCCCCTGGACAGACGACCCCTTTTGGTTTCTAAATCCCACGTCCTCAATGTCGCCCTCAAGAGATCAGCCTCAGAGAGAGGCAATCCAGCCCCCCCCCTGGCTTTTAAGTCTGCAAAGGGTAGTGAAGCCTATCCTTCGGCGCTTACCTCCCCACACGAAGTGCGTGATAACTGACTGCAGGCTGGAGAAAAAGGCCGCAGGAGGAACCAAGGGGACCGTCTGGAACAAGTACAAAAAGCGAGGCAAAACGTCCATTTTGATAACATTTATTCGTCCAAACCAGGATAGTCTTTTACTATTGTATGAGGTAAGATCCTTTCTTGTCCTGTTCAGAAGGGGAAGGTAGTTAAGCTGATATAGTTTTGAGAGATCCATGGGGACTGTTATCCCTAAGTAAGTAATGGCAGAGTCCTGCCACTTGAAGGAGAAATTTTTCTTGATATGATCCACCTCAGCATCAGGGAGAGATATGTTTAATGCCTCGGATTTGGAGTAATTGACCTTAAAGTTGCTGAGGTGACTGAATTTTTCAAACTCTTGAATAAGCGAGGGGAAGGAAAGGCGAGGCTGTGAAATGAACAGAAGTAGATCATCTGCGTAAAGAGCTGCCTTGCATTCTCCACCCCCCACCCCTATCCCGTGGATACTGGAATTGTTTCTGATGGCCACGGCAAGGTGTTTCATAACCAGGACATAAAGTAGGGGGGAAAGGGGGCACCCCTGACGTGTACCATTATGTATTGCAATTGGTGATGAGAGAAACCCATTGACTTTGACCCTGGCAGAGGGATTCCTATAAAGGGAAGAGACCCTTTCAATGAATTGTTTCCCAGTCCCACCTGCCACAGAGAGGCCATCACAAACTCCTAGCTGACTCTATCAAAGGCCTTCTCTGCATTAATGGAGAGAAGGCACGTAGGGAGACCTCTGGCCTTAGCCCGCGCCATAAGAATAAGGGTTTTGTTGGTATTATCCCTGGCCTCACGACCCAATACAAAGCCAACCTGATCAATGTGAATAATACCGGGAAGAAGTGGAGCCAGTCTATTGGCGAGAGCCTTGGCAAAAATTTTGATGTCAGCATTGATGAGGGAGATGGGTCTGTAGTTAGAGACAGATGAATGATCCTTCCCCGGTTTGGGTAGAACACTAATATGTGCTTCTAGGGACTGGGCGACAAAGGGGGAGTCTCCAGATACAGAGCCAAAAACCCTCGTGAGGAAAGGGACAATTTGGTCACCAAATATCTTATAAAACTTGGAGGTAAATCCGTCCGGACCTGGACTCTTACCATTCGGGGAGGCTTTAATTATGGCGAGGATCTCTTCTGTGGAAAAGTCCTCTTCCAAGGCTACCGCAACCCTTTCAGAGATCTGAGGGAGTGCAGTTTGCTGCACATATTCGTTAACTTTACGCTGGTAAGATTGTGGCGGCATATCTCTAAACTGCCCCTTCAAATTATAGAGGTCATCATAGAACGAACGGAACAGGTTTGCAATTTGGATTGGATCTTGGGTCGGGGCCCCCCCCTGGTCTGGATTTTTGGAACATGGCCAATAGCATTTCTGGGGTGCAGATAACGAGCCAAGGCTCTCCCACACTTGTCTGAATGCTCATATAAATATCGACTTAACTTGGCCCTTTGTCTCCTGTACCTTTGATCGAGAAGGTCCCTCAGCCCCTTCCTAGCCTTTGTGAGGTCCGCATAAACCGTGGCGGAAAGGGATTGCTTGTGTGCGGCTTCCAAAGAGGCAATCTGCTGTAGGAGCTCTGTGATAAGGGAAGACCTCTCCTTCTTCAATCTAGAGCCATGTTTAATTAATAAACCTCGAACTACACACTTTAGCGCCTCCCACTGTGTCGGAAGAGGAGTCGGGTCACTGGCATGATTTTCCAAGAATTCAGATATGTGGCTCCGTATTTCACTACAGCACAATTGATCATTAAGCAAATTTTCATTGAGGCACCAAGTCCATGGGCGCTGTGAGCTATTTGGAGGAGTGAAGTGAGCAAAGACCGGGGCGTGATCGGAGAGAGAAAGGTTCCCAATAGACGCTACAACCTGCCACGTCAGGACATGTTGGCTCAGGAGGATTATGTCGAGGCGGCTATATGATGAATGGGCTGGGGAGTAGTAGGAGTAATCTTTTGTGGTGGGGTATAGGGCACGCCATACATCCACCAACTGCATATTTTGAATGTCACGTTTAAGGGCCTTAAGTTTTCTGCGTGGTATAAAATGACGCCCTGACGAGGTGTCTATGTCTGGGTCCAGTGTGAGGTTAAAGTCTCCACCAGCTACTAACACGCCCTCAGAAAATTCAGCCAGACGGGACAGAATAGAGGCGCAGGCCCGAGAGGGATCCCTGTTGGGGAGATACCAGTTGGCAATTGTATATACGGTGGAGCCAATGCATAATTTCAGAAAAAGAAACCTACCTCCGGGGTCGGCCAAGGAATCCACAATCGTGTGGGTCAAAGACCTGTGAAGGGTAATAGAGACCCCCCCAGACCTGGAAGCCGGGTTGGGGCTGTGGAACCAGGAGGTGTAGTTCCTGTCCTTCAGTGCAGGGAGATGGCCTTCCTTGAAGTGAGTCTCCTGCAACATAAGTATGTGGATCCGTTTTTTGTGCATTTCAAATAAAATTTGCGATCTCTTCCGAGGCGAGTTGAGACCCCTGGTGTTGTAAGAGGCAACATTAATCTGCGCCATTGCTCCACGATATGAGGTATTTAGTCTAGGGATGGGGGAGGTAAGGAGGGTGGGAGAGAGAAAAGAGGGATGAGAGAGGAAAGGGAGGGAGCTAGGATTGAAAGGAGGAAGAGACAGCAGGAAACAAACTAAGGGAAAGAAGGAAGGATTAGAGGTTAAATGAGAGGAGGATCGAGGAAGTAGAGATAGAGTAGAACACTAAAAAGATGTGAACTAATGGGCTCAGTCCACTAGCTGGGATAAAGAAGTTAAACGTCCTAAAGACGTTGGACCCCTGTGGGGGGCTAGGCCTTCTACCAAGGGGAGAGGGGCCCCCTTTGCTGCCCCGGATTAAGGTGATCAATACAGAAGTGAAAGCCCACTAGCCATGGCCCAGAAGCAGAATTGAGAGAGAAAGCATAGAGAAAGGGAGAATCAGGAGAAAGACATCTTGTCAAGCTTCGAATCTGGGTCCCCAAGTTTATGGGCCAGGGGGACCTCAAGGTGGACTCCCCGGGCTCATACTGCATAAGAGTCTCCACACACCAGCAGAGCATACAGCCTAAAAGAAAAAGTTAAATCGACATCAGTGAAAATCAGGCAAATGTAGAACGCCACAACCTCAATTGGCAAAACTGTAAAATGAAAAGTCCCGGAGATAGAACCACCCCCACCCCCCCCCATAACTCAGGAAAACAACCAGATTTATACGGAACCGAGAAGCAGGGATTCTTTTGACGAAAGTTCATCTATCTCATTGACGGCGGTCTCTGGAACGATGTCGCCGCGGGCCTCCCTCGGGCTCCAGAGGGATGCCCGGCCAGTCCATGATCTCTCTGGCCTCTTTTTGCACGTAGTGATGGATCCTGCAAATGACGTCCCGGGGACGGTTAGGGTCAGACGATCTGGGCCCCAAAGCTCTGTGAGCCCTATCCAGCTCTATCTCATTAGCAGGGGGAGCATCCAGAATTTTGTTAAACACCCGTTGTAGAACCCGTGGGAGATCTCTGGAGTCTACCTCCTCAGGAAGGCCTCGGATTCTGAGGTTATTGCGGCGGCCCCGATTCTCGCCATCATCTAATGCTTCTGTGAGATAATGTATTTGCTGAGCGTGCGCATCTAGACTTTACTGGTGAGAGAAAACGTCGCTCTGGATGGATTGTATTTTATTGGCTTAAGACTGGACCTGGCTATCAATTTTCTGCACATTGGCGCGTAAAGTAGAGAGTTCTGCGCGGTACGCTTTTTCAAGCCTTGCTACAATCATGTCCATGTCTTCCCTTGAGGGGATGGTATTGATGCGGGCTCGGAGGTCTTTTAATTCGGACAGGACTTCCATCCCCTGGGAAGTCAAGACAGGTGAGGCACATGAATTATCAGCATCAGTACATCTTGCTGTGGTTGCTAGGGCTGCAGGCCTGGTGTAAGTGGTTGCCCCCTGCTGCTGATTCCTGAGACTCTGCACTGGAGGGGGAGGGGGCACAGCAGGGCTATTTACCAGGATCATTTCCCCAAGACTCTCACCCTCCCATCCCCCACTGGTACCTTGTGCTTCTGAGTCCAGGATAAGTGGGGTAGACGCTGCTAAACTGCTTTGAGCCTGGATAGCAGTACACAGTAAAGGGCCAGGAGAGAGGTGGAGGAGGGGAACAGTAGCAGGAGCTGGTGTTTGCTGTTTGTCCCTAGGCTGTGCAGTGTCCTGTCCATTATCAAAACTCCCCAGGGGGCTGTTACATGTCTGCTGGGGCTGTGGATCTCTAAGGCCCCCTCCTGGAGTACTGATCTCATCCTCGCTGCAAGGGGGAGGAGGGGGAAGGAGGATCTCTGGAGCTGACAGGTTTATACCTTCTCCAAGGGCTGCATTCCCGTGCTGGGTGTCCAAGGAGGGCAGAGACTGGGGTATACCTGAACCTCCTACTGTGTCTCCCGACCGAGCGGATCCCCTGGTGGAAATTCCCTCGCTGCGGGACCGCAGGTGGCAATCAGTGGACCTGCTGCGGGTCTGTGGAGCCTCACTCACCCTTGTGGCTGTGAAGGCTGGCAGCCATATTTGGTGGAGCTTGTCTGGAGGAAGCTTCTGAGGCCCTGGGGAAAAAACGTTGTATGCCACTGCTAGCTGTCTGAGCTTCAGAGGACCGATGCCTGACCGATCTCCCTCTCTTTCTGTGGCTCATATTCCAGGGCCAGGGACCTGGGGTGCTGTATAGTCGGCTGTTATCCAGGGCAGGTTAGGGAGCCGAGATGAAGTGTGTCCTCACTCCTCCATAGCCAGGCCACGCCCCCACGGCTATCTTTATGACTATGATTTTGTCTATTGTTTTAACCCCTTCAGCCCCCGGGCACTTTCCGTTTTTGTGTTTTTGTTTTTTGCTCGCCTTCTTCCGAGAGGCGTAACTTTTTTATTTTTCCATCAATCTTGCCATATGAGGGCTTGTTTTTTGCAGGACGAGTTTTACTTTTAAATAAAACCATAAGTTTTACCATATGGTGTACTGGAAAATGGCAAAAAAAATTCCAAGTGCGGAAAAATTGCAAAAAAAAATTTGATCGTACAATAGTTTTTAGGATATTTTATTCACTGTGTTCACTATATGGTAAGGGTGGCTTTGCACGTTGCGACATTGCATGTGCGATGTCGATGGGGTCAAATCGAAAGTGACGCACATCCGGCGTCGCAGTCGATATCGCAACGTAAAAAACCTTTTTGATATGATGAACGAGCGCAAAAGCGTCGTTATTGTATCATCGCTGCAGCCTCCAACATTTCCATAATGCCAATGGTGCGACAGGTACGATGTTCCTCGCTCCTGCGGCAGCACACATCGCTGTGTATGAAGCCGCAGGAGCGAGGAACATCACCCTACCTGCCTCCCAGCTGCAATGAGAAGGACGGAGGTGGGCGGGATGTTTACATCCTGCTCATCTCTGCCCCTCCGCTTCAATTGGCCGCCTGCCGTGTGACGTCGCTGTGACGCCACACGACCCGCCCCCCTAAGGAAGGAGGCGGGTCGCCGGCCAGAGGGACGTCGCACGGCAGGTATGTGCGTGTGAAGCTGCCGTAGCGATAATAATCGCTACGGCAGCTTACACTAGATATCGCACGTGCGACGGGGGCGGGACTATCGCTGCAGCATCGGTAACACATTGTTACCGATGTCGTAACGTGCAAAGCCCGCCTTAAACTGAGAAATCTATGTGATGCCTCAGGTCAGTGCGAGTTTGTAGACACCAAACATGTATAGGTTTACTTGTATCTAAGGGGTTAAAAAAAATTCACAAGCTTGTCCAAAAAATGTGGCGCACGTTTTGCTCCATTTTCCAAAACTCGTAGCGTTCTCATTTTTCAGGATCTGAGGCTCAGTGATGGCTTATTTTTTGCGTCTCGACCATTTTCAACGGTACCATTTTTGCGCAGATGCTACGTTTTGATCGCCTGTTATTGGATTTTTCGCAAAATTTGCGGCGACCAAAAAACGTAAGTTTGGCGTTTGGAATTTTTTTGCCGCTATGCCGTTTACTGATCAGATTCATTGATTTTATATTTTGATAGATCGGGCATTTCTGAACGTGGCGATACCAAATATGTGTGTATTTTGTATTTTTTTAACCCTTTAATTTTCAATGGGTTGATAGGGGGGTGATTTGAACTTTTAGGTTTTTTTTATTTTTTTAAAACTTTTTTTTTACTTTTTTTTTTTATTTTACTAGTCCCTCTAAGGGGCTATAGCGATCAGCAATCCGATCGCTCTGCACTATCTGCAGATCTCAGCTACAGAGCTGAGAACTGCAGATTTGCTGCTTTACTTTCAATGCCGGCTGTATTCCGGCATTGAGAGGAAGTGAGTCATGTTAGCTACAGGCGTCATCACATGACCCTGTGCTACCATGGCAACCACCGAAAGTCACGTGATCATGTCACGTGACTTCCGGTTGGGGCGGGTTAAGTGACTGTCATGGCGGCGCCCATATACATATCGCTGTCAGATTTTGGCAGCGAAATGTAAGGGGTTAATGGCCGCGGGTGGAAGCGATTCCACCCTCGGCTAGCAGGCACACATGTCAGCTGTTGATAACAGCTGATATGTGCGCGGATCGCGGCCGCCTGCCGGCAGCAGGGGGCGGGGCTTACCGGCACACGATCCATGACGTACCCAGTACGTCATGGGTTGTTAAGGGGTTAATGAACTTATTGATAACATAAATAGGGAATATATAGTATGTAGTAGTGACAAATAGATTATCATGAAAATACATTTATAAAATCTATAAATATTTTTATGGGGATGGATTTGTCACTACTCACTACTACATAATATATTCCCAGACCAGGTGAGTGCTGCTAAGAGCAGTTCTACTATTCATATGTGAGGCCGTATGGCACATTTTATAAAAATATTTTAGTGTAGGACTGCCTCAAATGAGATTTGCCGTGACGTGGCGAGGTAGCTCAAGAAATTGCAATTTTTTGCCAAAAATCTCAAAAATGTTTATAATAAGTACAGTTTGGAATTTTTAGTGCTGAAGTGCACATTTAGTGCTGGCTTTTTGTTTTTCTTCATAATATATTCCCTATTTATCTTTATGAGAATCGATTGTCACTATTACTTTCTATTGTTTTATTCCTATTTTTCCCTCCCTCATCCTTTTATCTATTTTAAAAATAAATTAATTACATCATTTATGTTACTGAGAGTTTTTTGTATCCATCAAACTTCACTCTGCATTTTGTTAATGCATAAATAATATATTAACACTTCTGTTTATAAAAGGAAGTGAAGCAGCACAAGCTTCAGAAAACGAATAGTAGATACCAGCCCAGTACAACCCAATAACCGCACCCCCTACAGATCATATAAAGGGAGACGGCGCACTGAGGAGAAGTATCAGAAGTGCGAATAAGCTTTTAATCATTCCATGTGTGCAATGACAACGTTTCCACTCCACGGAGCCTTTGTCAAGCAATTCATATTTTACAATGGACATCTATAGAAAAATATAAGTATTAGGCCTTGTGCGCACTAGGCGTTTTTGCCGCGTTTTTAGCGGCGTTTTTACCGCGTTTTTGTGCTGAAAACGCAGTGACATTGCTTCCCCAGCAATGTCAATGGGTTTTCAGAAGTGCTGTCTGCACACAGCGTTTTTTTTTAGCTGCGTTTTTGTGGTGACCACAAAAACGCAGCATGTCAATTATTTCTGCGTTTTTCACTGCGTTTTTCACCCATTGAGTTCAATGAGATGTTCAAAAACGCAATGAAAAAGGCACATTGCAAATATAGCTGCGTTTCTATGACTAAAAACGCAGCTATAAACGCAAGGGGTGGGTACTACAGTGACGTGTACAGGAAGAGGATTCCTTCTGTTGGTAAACACAGAAGCATGAATCCTCCCGGTACCGTCACCGCTGCCTCCACCTCCCGTCCTGTGCATGTCAGCTCCGTGCGGCGCCATGTCTGGGCGGGAGGTGGAGGCAGCGGCGAAAACCAAAGTGAACAGTAGAAAAAAAAAAAAGTCATATATACTCACCTGTCTGCAGGGTCCCGGTGCCATGTCCGCTCCTGTCCCGGTCCCGCCGCTCTGGCTATGTGCAGTCTCCCCGGGGCAGGACCTTGCTTGCAGGACCTGGCGGTGGATCACCTGATGCAGTCACCTGACGCATCAGCTGATCGTAATTCTCGCGGTGTCGCCCGGCCGGCTATCAGCTGATCCTGCCGTCAGGAGACTTCATCAGCTGATTACCGGCAGCTCCGGCAGCGATGGGACACGATCAGACTTTCATCCGATCGCTGCAAGAGCTGCCGGTCATCAGCACATAAGTGAGTATTATTTTTTTTTTTTCTACTGATGCATCAGCTGATTGTATAACCGGCTTTTATACAATCAGCTGATGTGTGATGGGATTCAGGCACTTGATCCTGACACATCATCTGATCGCTTTGCCTTCCAGCAAACCGATCAGATGATATTGGATCCGGATTGGACGGCGCGGGACCCTGACCCAGGATTACTGCGGAGGGGGGAGGGGGGTTCTTTATTTTAATAAAGATGGAGTCACTAATTGTGTTGTGTTTTATTTCTAATAAAAAAAAATTTCTGTGTGTTTTTTTTTTTTTTTATCATTACTAGAAATTCATGGTGGCCATGTCTAATATTGGCGTGACACCATGAATTTCGGGCTTAGGGCTAGCTGATAATATAAAGCTAGCCCTAACTCCATTATTACCTAGCTAGCCACCCGGCATCAGGGCAGCTGGAAGAGTTGGATACAGCGCCAGAAGATGGCGCTTCTATGAAAGCGCCATTTTCTGGGGTGGCTGTGGACTGCAATTCGCAGTGGGGGTGCCCAGAGATCTTGGGCACCCTGCACTGTGGATTCCAATCCCCAGCTGCCTAGTTGTACCCGGCTGGACTCAAAAATTAGGCGAAGCCCACGTCATTTTTTTTTTTTTAATTATTTCATGAAATTCATGAAATAATTAAAAAAAAGGGCTTCTCTATATTTTTGGTTCCCAGCCGGGTACAAATAGGCAGCTGGGGGTTGGGGGCAGCCCGTACCTGCCTGCTGTACCCGGCTAGCATACAAAAATATGGCGAAGCCCATGTCATTTTTTTTTTCTTTTTGGGCAAAAAACTGCATACACTAGTGAATGGAGGATGCTGAGCCTTGTAGTTCTGCAGCTGCTGTCTGCTCTCCTGCATACACTAGTTCTGCAGCTGTCTGCTCTCCTACATACAATGAACATTTTGAAGAAGGAAATGACATCAGACCTTTTTTTTTTTTTTTTTCATCAACAATCTTTAATGGCATTGTGCACTGATTAAAAACGCAGTGAGCAAAAACGCAGCAAAAAACGCACCAAATCGCGGCAAAAACGCATGCGTTTTTGCCGCGTTTTTTTAGCCGCGGGTGCGTTTTTTGAGACAAAAACGCACATAAAAACGCAGCGTGAAAAAACGCCTAGTGCACACATACCCTTAGGCTAGGTTTGCACACTGCGTCTTTTTGACGCCGCGATTTGGTGCGTTTTTGGCTGCGTTTTTGATCTCTGCGTTTTGCTGCGTTTTTCCAATGCATTGCATGGGGGGAAAAACGCAGAAAAACGCAGGAAAGAACTGACATGTCCATTTTTTTTTTTTAACTCAAAAACGCAGGTAACAGATGTGTGCGGACAGCAAAAATGAAAACTCATAGACTTTGCTGGGGAAGCAAAGTCCTGCAGTTTTGAGGCCAAAAACGCACCCGAAAAACGCGCAAAAACTCCGCGAAAAACGCACTGTGCGCACATAGCCTTAGCCTAACCTCATGAAGCAGCATCCGATGTTTGTAATCAGAGGCCATACATGGGACTGTCTGTATATATATGTGGCGCCCTGGACAAGCCAGGACGTCACAGGTACTGCGATAACACACCCCACACCTCGGTTAGGAACATCAAGGTCAGACACAAATCCTTGTTGCCTCCCTCCAGCGGCTGATGTCCACACCAGGTGGGGCGGAGCCAGGTGGTTGGCTCCACCCACCGAGGAGTTTACAGTCCTGGAGGCGGGAAAGAAGGGCAGTTAGTGAAAAGGAGTAGAGAGTGAGAGTCAGGGGAAGTGGTAGTAGAGGAACTGACTGGCCGTGTCTGGGTACGTGGCCCGGGCACAGAAACAGCAAGGTTGGCAGACGGTGGTGACCGTCTGCAGGAGAGGCCGATTGACGCACAACCGTAAGGACCGGGGACGAGCGGCGGCCCGCCGGTACCGGACCGGGGAGCGAAGAGAAGTCAGCACCATCCGGCAGGGCCTACGGACCCCGACCAGGCTAGGAGTCGCCGTTAATCCGTCAGCGACGGGAACCTCCGGGGTTTCCCAGCAGTAAAGACCCGACTGAAGGCAACCGTCCAAACCGTGAGGGAGAGAAAGCTACCACCAGAGCTAGAGCTCCCAGGGCAAGAGCCTGCGGGCAAACAGGGGCTCCCTTATCCAACCTACCGCTGGGGAGCGGGTTACCGGTGGGAAGCCATCGGGGCCGAGAACGTAATACTGGTGCAGGGAGAGACAGTTACCGCCAACCTACCGGGAGTGACCGTCGCAGCCGTCTGTGGGACTCGTCCATCCAGCCGTTTGTTTTACCAGAGACTCCGTGTGTGTTACTGGCTGAGTAAGTACCACCGTGCCATCTGGCACTGCGCTGCCCCGCGACCCTGCACCTGGCCAAGCCCTGCAACCCACCTTACAGCCAACAACTCCGGGCCCCGGGACTACCAAAATCCCCCTACCCATGGAGGGGAGAGAAACATCCAAGCTGCTCCCTGTCATCGCTCCCGGGATCCCCGTACAGAGCAGCGGTGGTGCCCCAACCTCACCACACACCGTGGGTGGCGTCACAAACAGACATCCCAAACACCAACACACCACCCCTTTCACTCACGGGCGAGGAGCGCCGCTCGAGTCCCCGGATCTGGCCCAACGCTCGAGCCACCGAGCAGCAGCAGCGCCGGACCCGAGCGTGGTGAGCGCACTGCCCCGCCGCCCGCGACATATAGATATTAGTGATGAGCGAGCACTACCATTATCAGGTGCTCGGTACTCGTAACAAGCAGTCAGACACTCGGACGGATTTGAGTAGATCTTCTGGAAAAATGCTCAAGTTCCTCATAGAATTCCATATTGGTACACAATGAATTTGATAACATATGTAAATTCTGGTGAGAGGCTCCTGTGATGCAACTTTCTGCACAACTACTGAAGGACACTTTAGCGTCTCATGCCCCAAGGGGAAAATGCTGCTGTTTATTTCTCTATTTAACCTCACTTTACTACTTAATGTATTAATCTATTATACCATACGATGTATCCGTGAGTAGCTGTATTGATCTTGTGGCGCCCTGGACTAGCCAGGTCGTCAGAGGTACTGCAACACACACCCCCACCCCGAGACAGGCACATCAGCCAGACACAAAATCCTTGTTGCCTCCCTCCAGGGGCTGATGTCCACACCAGGTGGTGTGGAGCCAGGCGGTTGGCCCCACCCACCGAGGGGTTCATATTCCTGGAGGCGGGAGAAGGAAGTCAGTTCAGTGAGTTGAGTGTAGTGGAGGAGAGGAGTAAAGAGAGAGGAGCGAGGAGCAAACTGACCATGTCCGGGTGTGTGGCCCGGGCACTAAGAGCAAGGTTGGCAGACGGTGGTGGCCGTCTGCAGCAGAGGCAGATCAACGCGGAACCGTAGGATCGGGGACGGGCGGTGGCCCGCCGGTACCGAACCGGGGAGCGAAGTGAAGCCAGCACACACCGGCAGGGCCTACGGACCCCAAATAGGCTTGGAGTCGCCATTAGAGGTCAAATCCGTCAGTGACCGGAACCCCAGGGGTTTCCTAACATCCAAGACCCGATTGAAGGCAACCGTCCAACCAACAGAAGGAAATACAGCTACTGCCACAGCTAGAGTTCCAAGGGCCAGAGCCTGCGGGCAAAAGGGCTCCTCCGGCACATATATACGCTGGGGAGCGGGTTACCGGTGTGAATCCATCGGGACCGAACATACACAAAGGTGCAGGGAAAGGCAGCCACCACTAACCGTCCGGGAGAGACTACAGCAGCCGGCTGCGGGACCCGTCCATCCAGCCGTTTGGTTTACCAGAGACTCTGCATACCTTTGTGGCTGAGTGAGTACAACGGTGCCATCTGGCACCGCGCTGCGCAGTCCAGGCGACCCTGCACCCATCCAACCCTGCCTCCCCATCATCTCACCGGGCCCCGGGACAACCAACCCCTACCCACGGAGGGGGAAAACAACATCCCAGCTGCTCCCTACCATCGCTCCCGGGATCCCCGTCACCAGCAGCGGTGGTGCCCACCTTCACCTCAGCCCGTGTGTGGAGTCACGGACCAAATCCCCCAAACCAGACTACCCCCTTTCACTCACGGGCGAGGAGCGCCGCTCGAGTCCCCGGATCCGGCCCGCCGCTCGAGCCGCCGAGCAGCCACCGCAGCAGCGCCGGACCCGAGCGTTAGCGAGCGCAGCGGCGTCCTCCCCGCCCGCGACAATCTGACTGACAGAGACCAGGATATAGGCATTTTCATTTCTTTCTGCAAAGTCAAAAGTTTATATCCATTTCATTAGTGTTTGGTTTCATTGCCCTTAAACTATATGACTTGGATCAAATGTTTTGGATATACTTGCACAAGCTTCTCACAATAGTTGGTAGGAATATGGGCCCATTCCTCCTGACCTCCTGACAGAACTGGTGTAACTGAGCCATGTATACAGGTCATCTTGCTCACACCGGCCTTTTTAGCTTTGCCTATAAATTTTCAATACAATTGAGATCAGGGTTTTGTGATGGCCACTCCAAAACATTGACATTTTTATTCTTAAGTCACTTTGTAACCAGTTTGGCAGTATGCTGCAGGTCATTGTCGATTTGGAAGACCCTTTTCCACCCAAGTTTTAAGTTCCAGGCTAATGTCTTGAGATGTTGCTTCAGTATTGCCACAATCTTTTTTCCTCATGATGCCATCTATTTTGGGTAAGTGCACCAGTCCCTCCTGCATCAAAACAACCCCACAACATGATGCTGCCACCCTCTTGTTTTACAGTTGTGATGGTGTTCAAAGGCTTTAAAGATTCTCCCTTTTTCCTCCGTAACATAACGTAACAATGGTCGTTATGGCTAACAGTAAAATTTTAGTTTTGTCAGACCATAGGACAGGTCTCCAAAAATGAAGGTCTTTGTTCCTGTGTGCATTTCCAAACATTAATCTGGCTTTTTTATGTTTCTTTTGAAGTAATGGCTTTTTCCTGGCAGAGTGGCCTTTCAGCCCATGTTGATACAGTACTCGTTTCACTATGGATAATGACACAATTTTATCAGCTTCCGCCAGCATCTTCACAAGGTCTTTTGCTTTTGTTCTGTTGATATCCACATGTCTGACCAAAACACGTTCATCTCTGGTACACAGAACCTGTCTCCTTCCTGGGTGGTATAATGGCTGGACATTCCCATCTTGTCTGTACTTGTGTATAATTGTTTGTACAGATGAAGGAGGCACCTTCAGGTATCTAAAATTGCACCGAAGGATGAACCACAATTGTGCAAGTCCACAATTCTCTTCCTGAGATCTTGGCTGATTTCTTTTGACTTTCCCATGATGCTACACAAAGAAGCTGTTTGTTTCAGGTGTGCATTAAAATACATCCACAGGTGTGTCCCATATTGTTTAAAGGCATAGTACTTCTAGTGTATGTAAACTTTTGACTTTTACAGAAAGTAATAAAAATGCCTTAAAACTTTTTCTCTCTATGACGTTATCATTCATCTGGCAAAACTGCCTTGCAGGGCTGGGGTAAACAAGAACAGCGCCAGTGAGGGTGTTGGTGATATAAGTGGGAAAGCTTTTATGGCCACCTTTCAAATATGCCTAGTAAACATCATGGGCCCTAGAAGACCTGGGCTAGAAGGATCTGAGAAATCCATCAATAGAAGGGCATTGGCATGGTTGGGGCCTGCCAGGTATATTCCACCTCCATCCATCTACTAATTGTACTCAAAGTAGTCCAGGTTGGAACATGTCTCAGCTGTGTGGCTATACTGTATAGCGCTTCCATATATATCCGGGAAAGACAAACCTTCTAGTCTCTTAGGTAGCTAGAGATAAGCAAACCTGCTCGATCAAGGCTCGCTAATCTCAGGTTCGGTATAAGCCTGGGATTGTTTGTTCGGGCTTGGCAAACACGATCCCCTCCCCAAAACTCAGTATTGTTCGTTTATGTTTGTTTGCCGCCCCTGAACTCTGGCCGCGTTTCCAAAAATACTTTTTTAATAGCATTTTCTGGTTTTGTATAGGATAGCGGTACTGTTTGATGTAGGAATGTGTAAAATCCCTGAAGGAGGTGGGTAATCTGCAGCAGGAGAAGACTTTTGGTGAGCGGCGGCAATTTTTTTTTACTAATTTTATTTGTGGATATTCCTGCAGCCAATCATAGCGGAGGAAACATTCTCGAAGTGTAAACAGAAGGGCTTCTGTGATTGGCTTGCTAAGTCACGTCAGTGTGGATATAAGTAACAGCCATTTTGCCTTGGCGTCATTTCGTGAATGTTGCTCAATAGGGAAGGTGCTGCTGCAGATATATAGTGAGATTAGGAGTTTAGCGCTAGGCACTTTAGCTACATAGGCCAGCGATAGTTTTGAATAGGGACATGCAGTGTAGGGAAGGGTGTGCCACAAATTGGCACATGAAATCATAGAAATAGGGATTGCAGGTACTTGTAGTGCGTCAGAAACACTTTAGGCAAGAGATACCGTAGTTTAGAATAGGGATGTGCACTGTAGAGAGAGGTGTCGTGCCACAAATAGGCACATGAAATCATAGAAGTTGGGATTGCAGGTACTTGTAGTGCATGAAAAACAGTTGCCAGGCAAATAGGTCTTGGTGCCTGCTCCAAATTACACAGGCTGAGGCCAGCACATTAATAGGTATTGTCATTGCAGTCGGTACACACTGCACGTTGGCAATTGTAATTGCTTTTCGAAACATTTAAAAAGACCGCCCTGGTTTTAACCACTGTAGCCACGTATTATTGGTGGTCTATAAAAAATTGTTAGTGCAGTATCTACACACTGCATCTACCCAAATTGCCTTTAAAAAATGAAAAAAAAACAAAACAGTGCTCTGGGTATAACCACGTATTATTGGCGGTTCTAATAAAGTTTTTAGTGCAGTATTTAAAAAGTGATTATTGCCACTTTTCGGTGTTCTAACTTTTAGTAACAAAATAATTTATCTTTTATGTAAGGTGTCTGACAGGTGTGGTCATAAGGTTGAGAAACATATGTTTAAAAGGGGAAAGGTACATTAACCATGAGTGGTAAATCAGTTCGAGGTTGTCGTAGAAAGGGGAATAGGCGGGGTGTTGGAGGTGTACGTATGGGAAGTTCTGAAAAGCGGGCTTTACACGCTACGACATCGCTCAAGTGAACTCGTTGGGGTCAGAGAATTTTTGACACACATCCGCTCGCTTAAGCGATGCCGTTGCGTGTGACACCTATGAGCGATTTTGCATCGTCGCAAAAATGTGCAAAATCACTCATCGTGACATGGGGGTCCATTCTCAAATATCGTCACTGCAGCAGTAACGAAGTTGTTCCTCATTCCTGCAGCAGCACACGTCGCTCCGTGTGACACCGCAGGAACGAGGAACCTCACCTTACCTGCGTCCCGGCCACAATGCAGAAGGAAGGAAGTGGGCGGGATGTTACGTCCCGCTCATCTCCGCCCCTCCGCTTCTATTGGGTGGCGGTTCAGTGACGCTGCTGTGACGTCGCTGTGACGCTGAACGAGCCGCCCCCTTAGAAAGGAAGCGGTTCGCCGGTCACAGCGACGTCGCAGGGAAGGTAAGTACGTGTGACGAGTCCAGGCGATGTTGTGCAACACGAGCAGCGATTTGCCCGTGTCGCACAACCGATGGGGGCGGGTATGCACACTGGCGATATCGGTACCGATATCGCAGTGTGTAAAGCGGCCTTTAGTCAAAAGTCTAGTGAGCAAACACCCGCTCAGCCTATCTCAAGAGAAATAAGAACAACTCATGTTACTGGACAGCCTACTACACTAGATTTGTTTGGCAGCCGTACATCGATTAAACTTGCAAATGATGCTCATCAACATCAGGTGGTAGAGTGGGTTTCAAGCACTGCATCAAACAGCCTTTCCTCATCTTCCTCCACCTCCACATCACACACTGCTCATTCCTCAGATATGCCACCCCAATTACACTTGTTTACGCCCGCGTCAGAAATCTCCAACCAGCAAACTGACTGTGGGGAACCGGACATGGTCGAGTCTGCAGAGCTCTTCACACATTCCAGCCCCTGGGCATTACAGGTCCGCTCCAAAGATTCCCAGACTGTTAAGCAGGAAAACATCCGCAAAAATGCCCAAAATGTTTGTGAGTTGGATCCTGGCTTGGACAAAGTTGGGTCCCAGCAAAATCCCCATCCTCGTCAACTAATACTAAAGCGGGCTTTACAGGAGGGCGGGATCGCTAGCCGATGCTAGCGATGTCGAGCGTGATAGCACCCGCACCCATCGTACGGCCGATATTTGGTGATCGCTGCCGTAGCGAACATTATCGCTACAGCAGCGTCACACGCACTTACCTGCTCTGCAACGTCGCTGTGACTGGCAATCTGCCTCCTTTCTAAGGGGGCGGTTCGTTCAGCGTCACAGCGACGTCACTAAGCGGCCGCCAAATGAAAGTGGAGGGGCGGAGATGAGCGGGACGAACATCCCGCCCACCTCCTTCCTTCCTCATTGCTGGCGGGACGCAGGTAAGGAGAGGTTCCTCGTTCCTGCGGCGTCACACGTAGCGATGTGTGCTGCCGCAGGAACGAGGAACAACATCGCTACTGCAGCAGCAACGATAATTGGGAAGAGGAGGGCATGTCACGATTAGCGATGTTGAACGTTTTTGCGACGATTCAAAATCGCTAATAGGTGTCACGCGCAACAACATTGCTAACGCGGCCGGATGTGCGTCGCAAATTCCGTGACCCCAACGAGATCGCTTTAGCGATCTTGTAGAGTGTAAAGCCACCTTAAGCCCCGGGGATGGAGGTAACGATAATGAGACTCAGGTACCTGAGTCACACACGTATTGTGCTGTGATATCAGGTCAGGAAGAGGAGGAGGGGACAACAAAGCATGATAACGAAGTTGTATATCTCACTTGGTGTGAACACAGAGTCACCGCAGCTTTATAGCTCAACTGATGACAAGGAGTAGGAGGAGGAGGAAGCCGAGGATGTTACAGAGTCGATTCCCACACAAACACGTAGTGTTGCAACCATAAGAAGCACTGCATCCTCAGCCACAACTCTGGCTGTGGCCAGCAGTGGTTGCGGGTCTGAAGTTCGCAAGAAGTTTTGCCTAGTCTGGGCCTTTTTGAGACCACAAAAGATGACCCAACTTCCGTTATCTGCCAGCGTTGTAAACAATGACTGAGTAGGGGGAGAAATAGTAAAAATTTGACTACTACAAGCACGAACAGGCACATGAGCAATCAACACGCATTACTGTGAGATTCTCACTGCGCTAAAATGCGGAGTAAGCCACTGGCCGCCAAATCAACATCACAATAAGAGAAAGCTGTGGCACACTTAATGAATAAACGGAACAAGGGTGATGCTCAAAACACTGTATATTTTATTCACTTGTACATAGGCAATGAAAAAACTTTGTCCAACGTTTCAACCCCACATTGGGTCTTTCTCAAGGACAAATACTGTATGAGAAATTGAGACTAATGTGTTTCTTTGCATCAAAATGCTTTTAGATGTGTTTTAAAATGTTTAGTAATATGCCTTCGTGATTTTATGACCGTATTCGGACATTAGTGTTCTTGTGTTGTCAAATTTCTTTTTATGTATATACATGGACATGAAATATCTAATTCCAATGGGTGAACAGGAACGTCGAAACCTAGACCGTGGGTATGAATGATCCCCTTGTGGTCCTCATATGTCTATTGAGAAGGAAAATGTATGAGTAAACGCCCCTGAGATACATGAGGGAAATGCCCCATCAGTAGTAACTCAGGTGAAGAGAGTGAGGTCTCCGCTATTTTTGAAGAGACAAGATGTGTCTCCAAATGTTGTGTAGAGGTTACTGCCAGTGTTCTTCGAAAGACAGTACTATGCCTATGACTGATGCATGTCTTCCTTAAAAAAAAAAAATAAATGGCGGCCCACAGGCCTGTGTGTTGCATGGACGATACCTCCCTGGTCTTTTAAAGCCCTAAGGAGAGGGGGGGCAATTGATTGTACTATATTGTGCTGTCTGCCTGAATGGATTTTTAATGTTGGAACTCCAAAATCGTATGTTTTGTGGGTAGTGCCAGGCTTGTGGGACCATGAGACCTACACCGGTCATTGTAGCATGTCTTCCTTTTTCTAATTCTAATGCTGGCCCAAAGGCTTGTGTGTTACAAGGACCGTAATTCCCTGCGGTTTTAATGCCGTATGGGGAGGGTGGGCAATTTTGAATGTCGAGACTACTACATAGGTCTCCAATGTCTGTCTTATCTGTACTGGCAGGGATATGGGAGCACCAGCCCAACACCTGTCTCTCATCCACATTTATTTCTTCTGTCAATCACCTAGGAAGCTAACGGCTATGCCAAAACAGTGGTGCTGGATTGTAAAATGTATTTATGCTGTCTTGGGTGTTTTTAGACCCCCCTTAAGGTGTTTTCTGTGACTTACTTTTGGCCTCCTATTGAATCCAATACGGTTCGAAAAAGCTCAATAAAGGTTTGAGGTTCAGTTCGATAAATGCTCGGCGAATGTACCCTTTGTTCGATTCGATTGGTTCAGTGAACCAAACCTTCAGAGGTTCGCTGATCTCTAGAGATAAGGATGCTGCAAGACAGGACAGCTTGGTTTCTTCCTGTCAGCAAGGCTTCCTGTTAAGGGGCATGAAGATGTCAGTGCTTCCTGCAACATAATCTTGGAAATATTCAGCAAAAATGAAAATATAGCACCCCTGAAGCCATCAGGGTGCTACAAGGTTCTGCATTCCCACCAGGATGCAGGGCCTACCCCCTTAGGGACCTGTGACGCCCTGGACCCCAGGGGTCACAGGTAATAACACCTACCACATACACACACACCCACCCCCTGTGAGGTCACACACATGTCACCCGGTAGGGAGACCTGATGCCTCCCTCAGGGCCAGTAGGGCACACCAGGTGGGCGGAGTCAGGCGGAAAGGCATGCCCACCGAGGAGCCTACTGTCCTGAGGCAGGAAGTACAAACAGTTGAGTTGGAGTACAGAACAGTTTGGAGAGTGAAGTGGTAGAGGAGCAGAGCTGTCAGGGACCTGGGTAGGAGCCTGGGTCCCTTGAAAACGTCAGGCAGGCAGACGGTGGTGGCCGCCTGCAGGAGTACTGGTATAGCAACCGGCGGAACCGTACGGACCGGGCCTGGGTTGGAGCCCGCCGGTCCTGAACCGGGGAGTCAACCGTGTACCGGAGCACCAGAAACCGGGTACTCAGACCCCGTCCTAGCTTAGAAGCCACTGAGTATAGGCAAATTGATTGCTGGCTGGACCTCACGGGTTCATCCACACCCAAAGTCCCGAAAGAAGGCAAAAGCCCACCGAGATCGGGTGAGCGCCACCGCCAATGGCCAAACACCCAACGGGCCAGCGCCTGCGGGCAACGGAGGGCTCCTCCGGCATCTCAATGCCGGGGAGCGGGCTACCACTGCTCAGGCAGGGGAGCCGAACAAACCACAAACAGAGGTGCACGGGAAAGGTGCCACCATCAACCCCACAGGGGACATCAGCAGCCGGCCGCGGGAACCGACCATATCCGAACTTTGGTTTACCAGTGACTCTGAGTGTGAATTAATCGTGAGTACACGAGTGCCATCCGGGCACGACACTACACCGCGGCACGGCACCCTGCACCCCGACAACAACATCAGCCCTTTCAGTCCCCCACTGGGCCCCGGGACACACCGCCCCTACCCACGGAGGGGCTACCATCTCGGCTGCAACACCGATCCCGGACGAGCCCGCCATCACTTTAGCCGCAGCGGTGGTGCATCCCGTCACCACGACCCGTGGGTGGCGTCACGACCCGTGAGACGACAGCGCGGCCCTCCCCGGCTGCGCGCCTCGTCCCGCACCACCACCACCCCCACTGCCTCTCCCTTAACAGAGTGACGTGGCCCCCGGTCCGGAGGCGCTCATGCCACCGACAACCCGAGCCCGGACCTTGAGCGGCTCGGCCCGAGCAGCGGAGAAGCAAGCCGGGCCCCTCTCAGGGTGGTACAGACCCAGAACCCCAATGCCGGTAACACCAAAAATCCAGGTAATCCCAGTTTCCCCCAACATTCCCCCATACAATGGTACACAGCTAGGGTGGGACCATGGATGGCCGCCTAGAGGTGGAGCCACTCCAGTCCACTAGTTGACCAAGTGGGAGGGGCAGACTGTGGAGAGTAGTGAGTGTCAGAACAGACTGTAGCAAGCAAGAAGTGAAGGTGGAAGTAAAGTGACACCCTAACTCGGGTTGACGGTGACCTGGTACTTAGGAGAGGTGGCTGCCGGTGGAGTACTCCCGGAACTACGCACGAACGGGGTACAGGACCCTAGGACAGGAAAGAGATTCAAGCTGACCTGTTAACACCTGCACAGCAAAGGGGACCATCAAGGACCTTGCTGACCCTAAAGAATCCGAAGACTCAGTAGCAAAGAGAGAGCCAAGGACTGGACCAGAGAATCCAACCCCACAGGGTTCACGCTACCATCAGGCAGACAGAGGTGGACAAACCACAAACCGTGGACCCCCAGTGTTCCATACAACGGAGATCCACTTACCAAAGACAGGTGCAGGGGAAGAAGGTACCAGAGAACCAGACTGGCTCTGGGACGAAGGGGACCTGGAGGCGAAACTAGCTGGCCTCGGCCAAGCAGCTAACACCCGAAAAGTGAGTAAACCAGTTGCACTGAATACCTGTCTGGACTCCTTCTTCCGAAATCCACCGCACCATACACCTGCTCGGGTAATACCCTACTTGCGGTGGGACTACCATACCAGCTGCTCATACCATCAGCCCCAGTAGAGACACTCTGTAGCGGCGGCTCCCTACATTTAGCCACAACACCGCAAGTGGCATCACGAATAACTTTATTCACATATCCCCTGTAAATATCCCCATTACAAAAAGGCCCCAGGGAAAAGAACCGGGTAACTGCCATCATTGTGACATCCCCAGGACATACACTACCCGGAACCGAGTACCCCATATCCCTGGGTGCTACAAAAACAATGTGGGGGGTGGAGAATTAGACATGTGTGCCTATAGGCTCATGGCATTTAAAACTTTTAAAACTAATACCCAATGGGTGTATTATATAAAACACAGATCCGTTACAAATCTTATACATAAATTTAGATTTCATTGTTTTCCTCCTGTACAGGTAACGATTTCAAAGTGTGGAATATTACATACAGTAGAAAGTTTACACAGCAAAAGTCATAATTGGGAAACAAAAAAGGAAACTGACACTATTACGGTGACCATGGACCCTGACTCACTTATTATATTGCTTTACAGCCTTTCTGAAGCTATTGTGACAGTGTCTATAGCGGATTGGTTTCCATTTGCCCATCTGGTCAAGGTCAACCTTGAGCAAGAAACAAGTTTCCAAAATGAAAAATAAGTAAGAGATCAATGATGGCTTCTATAAACATGTAGTCACATCTGCCATCAGGCTGTTTATGTGAAATATCCATATGCATTACATAAACTGAGTTAGAATGGAGCAACAGAAGATCCTCCTGTTCTAGGTCAATGATGTGCTCAAATAATCCAGTTTAAGAGGATATTTCAGTGGATTTTTTAAAATTAAAATTTAGTATCTCCTCTAATCGCTGCTTCTCCACTGATTCTGGAACAGTTTTTCTTTTTCATCATCATAGTATCATAGTTTTTAAGGTTGAAGGGAGACTCTAAGGGCGGCTTTGCACGTTGCGACATCGCACGTGCGATGTCGGTGGGGTCAAATCGAAAGTGACGCACATCCGGCGTCACTTTCGACATCGTACTGTGTAAATGCTAGATGATACGATGAACGAGCACAAAAACGTCGTTATCGTATCATCGTTGCATTCACCGACATTTCCATAATGCCGGTGCCGCGACAGGTACGATGTTGTTCCTCGTTCCTGCGGCAGCGCACATCGCTGTGTATGAAGCCGCAGGAGCGAGGAACATCTCCTTACCTGCCGCCGGCGGCTATGCGGAAGGACGGAGGTGGGCGGGATGTTTACATCCTGCTCATCTCCGCCCCTCCGCCGCTATTGGCCGCCTGCCGTGTGACGTCGCTATGATGTCGCACGACCCGCCCCCTTAGGAAGGAGGCGGGTCGCCGGCCAGAGCGACGGTCGCAGGGCAGGTGAGTGCATGTGAAGCTGGCGTAGCGATAATTTTCGCTACGCCAGCTATCACATGATATCGTACCTGCGACGGGGGCGGGGACTATCGCGTGCGACATCGCAGCATCGGCTTGCGATGTCGCAACGTGCAAAGCCCGCCTAAGTCCATCTAGTTCAACACATAGCCTAACACGTTGATCCAGAGGAAGGCAAAAAAAACCCAATGTGGCAAACAAGTTCCAATGGGGAAAAAAAATCCTTCCTGACTCCACATCCGGCAATCAGACTAGTTCCCTGGATCAACACCCTGTCATAAAATCTAATATAAATAACTGGTAATATTAAATCTTTCAAGAAAGGCGTCCAGGCTCTGCTTAAATGTTAGTAGTGAATCACTCATTACAACATCATGCAGCAGAGTTCCATAGTCTCACTGCTCGTACAGTAAAGAATCCTCGTCTGTGATTATGATTAAACCTTCTTTCCTCAAGACGTAGCGGATGCCCCCGTGTTCCAGTCGCAGGCCTAGGTGTAAAAAGATCTTTGGAAAGGTCTCTGTACTGTCCCCTCATATATTTATACATTGTGATTAGATCCCCCCTAAGGGTAAGTTCACAGAGTGTGTTTTTCGCAGCGTTTTTGCGCATTTTTCGGGTGCGTTTTTGGCCTCAAAACTGCATGACTTTGCTTCCCCAGCAAAGTCTATGAGTTTTCATTTTTGCTGTCCACACACAACTTTTTTTTTAAGCTGCGTTTTTGAGCTTAATGAATTGTACACAGTATTCTAAGTGCGGTCGCACTAGTGACTTGTACAGAGGTAGAACTATATTTTTTTCATGAACACTTATACCTCTTTTAATACATCCCATTATTTTATTAGCCCTGGCAGCAGCTGCCTGACACTGTCCACTAAAGTGAAGTTTACCATCCACCCATACACCCAAGTCTTTTTCTGTGTCTGTTTTACCCAGTGTTCTACAATTAAGTACATAATCATACATTTTATTTCCTCTACCCAAGTGCATGACCTTACATTTATCTACATTAAACTTCAATTGCCACTTCTCAGCCCAATCCTCCAATTTACATAAATCTCCCTGTAATATAAAATTATCCTCCTCTGTATTGATTACCCTGCAGAGTTTAGTATCATCTGCAAATATTGAAATTCTACTCCGCATGCCCCCAACAAGGTCATTAATAAATATGTTGAAAAGAAGCGGGCCCAATACTGACCCCTGTGGTACCCCACTATGAACTGAGACCCAGTCCGAGTACGTACCATTAATAACCACCCTTTGTTTCCTATCACTGAGCCAGTTTTTAACCCAGTTACACATATTTTCCCCTATCCCTATTATTCTCATTTTACGTACCAACCTTTTTCTTTTGTGCCCCTCCGTTCCAAAGTTATGACCCCCGATAATTAAAGTGCAAATTTGCCCTTTAACAAACTGGGTGTGTACCAATGAACTTCTCTGTGGGCGTAGCTGTGTTTTGATTGGCCAGCAGTAAGTTCTGTACATGCCCAGTTGTTTGAATGGAAAATTTACACTATTATTACTGGGGAGCATAACTTTGGAATGGGGGGGCCGAGAAAAAAAAAAGAAAACTGTCCCAGATAAAGTGGAGCAGCAGCAATTGGAGGAAGTACTTAGCTTAAATAAAAAAAAATCCAGTGCACGGTCCTCTTTAAACTAATGCCATTCACAAAGTAATTGTTTCCTACTAATAATGCACTGACATACCCCTTTCATGGCCTCCATATAATATGATGCCAACAAAAGTGCCTCTGAAACACAGTATGATACCCTATAATGAATTCCTTCACAGTACCCTCCACACTTACAGTATCATGGCCCTAGAGTACCCCTCACCAAGCATGATGCCTCCACAGTGACCCCAGCAAAGCATGATGCCTCCACAGTGACCCCAGGAAAGCACGATGCCACCACAGTGACCCCAACAAACTATGATACCCCTGCAGTTAACCCAATACCGTATGATAGTGTGACATAGCCCTCCACACAATAAGATGGCCTCCATGCAGCTCTCATAGTGGCCCGCCATACAATATAGTGGTCTCCACACCTCTCCATAAAGTATGGTGACCCTCAAACAACCCTCCACACTGTAAAATGGCCTGCACACAGTTTAATGGCCCCCACTAGCCCTCCTAATAGTATAATGGCTCCCACATAGACCTCCAAACAGTATAATGGCCCCTACACAACTCTCCACACACTATAATGGACCATCCAAATTGTATAATGGCCCACATGCAGCATGATGGGCCACACACCATCCTCTACACTGTATAATGGCCTACATACAGTATAATGACCCTCACTTACCCTTCAAACAATATAATTGGCCCCCACATAGCATAATAGCTCCTCAACAAACCACACCAAATAACAAAATGGCTCTTTCACAATTCCCTTAAAAAGAGCATAATGGCCCCCACATAGCCCTCGGCTCACTCAGACCCATACAAGTCTATGGGTGTGTGCCGCCCCCGTGCCAGCAGCTGGCGCTGCTCGGATCCGGGCCTTCAGGGGTGGTGGCTCGATGGTCTCCGGACCCGGGGGTCTCGCGGACATGCCGAATAAATGGCGGGACGTAGATGTACAGGCTAGGCCGTAGTAAGTTCGTGACGCCATCCACGGTGTGTGGTGATATTGGACACCACCGCTGCTGTTATGGGGCACCCGGGGGAGATGTTGTGCAGCAAGTTGTTAACCTCTCCATGGGTAGGGATGGTTGCCCTGGGACCCGGTGTCTCTGTGCAAGGGATAGCGACCACAGGGAGTGTTGGTGTACTCACTGTTAATAAACCACGCAAGTCTCTGGTAAACCAAGGTGATGGTGGCCGGTGCCGCGGCCGGTTGCATTCAGGTCCCCCACCCAGCTGGTGGTCTCTATCCTTTTTCTGCACTGCTTGTGTAAGGTGGAGTTTCCTACTGTGAAACTCAGGAGTCCGCTCCCGGCTGGATGTGGCCTAAGGAGCCGAGCCCGCAGACGCTTGCCCGTAGGATCTATGGGCCCTGGCGGTGACCTCTTATCCCTATCGGTGGGCTGTTGTCTTCTATGAGGGACTTTGGGTGGGACAGGGACTCTAGTCCTGGCCTCAATCGGTGAATTAACCAGTCCGCTTGGTTCTGGTTTCTGGGTTCAGGGTCCGAGTACCCCCCTTTGTGCTACGGTTTCCGGGTCGGTTCCCCGTGTCGGTACCAGCGGGCTACAACCCTGTCCCGGTCCACCTTGGTTCTGCCGAGCCGTCTTTCCATCTCCTGCTGACGGAGACCACCATCTGCCTCCTAGCCAGTGGCACCAGGGCTCCTACCCTGGTACCGTTCAACTTGAACTCTCCTGCTGGAGCTACACTTAGCTCTAGCCCACATTCCTCTCCAAACTGAACTTCAGACTAATCTGACTGTTTTCCCGCCCCGGGCTGTCTGGACCCCTGGGTGGGCGTGTCCCAACGCCTGGTCACGCCCACTGGTGTGTCTATCTTTCCCTAAGGTGGGGTGACTAGGGTTTCTGGTTGGCTGTGTGTTTCCTAGTGAGGGAACGGTGTAATGCGGGGGCCTAACTGTGACTACCTGGTTTTGCCAGGGCGTCACAGGTGCATGTGAAACATGATTGCACCCAGATGACATCCAATCTGATATACTATGACACAGGCAATGGAGAAAATGGAAAAATTAATCTCTACATCTTTTCCTCACTCATGGCAGAGAATCAGATCACAGTAAATGACACTTGGTCACGCTCACAGCAGAGCTTGAGCCGAGTGTCATTAGCATAGCGCATCTGATGCTGTACACTCTTCTGACCACGGCCTAAATGGGTTTGTGTGTCAAAGGGCGTGTTTTGGCATTCACATACAAACATATGGAAGGCAAATACATGCATTTAGTCTCATCAGCAAAGGTAAGGTTTCAACATACATCCAGTAGAACAGGTTGGATCTGTAATTCCACTATTGCCTAGTTCTAATATATACAACATAGAATGGGAAGACGTGTAACACCACATGTTTATTTAGTAGCTCTTTTGGGCATAAAGCCATTTATAGATGTTCAGGTTAAAAGTGTCTTTTTTTGGTCTTATTTTATTCCTACTCCATCCATAGAACACCAGAAATATGGGATTTTATATTTAGTGTTAATTGTTATGGTCTTTCTCATAATGTAATAAATCAGAGCGAGCAAAATACACGCCCCAGAGGATCCTGTAAGCCACGCCCCAGAGCAGACTGGGACAGAGAGACAGAGAGGGAAGGAGCAGAGAAGTAGGCTCCAAAGAGAGAGGAGCTGGGAGAGTGAGCTCATGGGGAGCTAGGGACACTGGTGGGTTGCAAGCGGTGATCCGGGTCCAGAGGAGTCGGAGACTGGTAGCAGTGACATTGGACAAGAGTGTGACGGACATAGTCTTGGAGGACTGTCGGCACCAGAAGGCCCAAAAGAACTGACCGCTACCGAGCACGACGGGATACAGGACTCTAGGTCAGGAGCCGATTCGACGTCCTGACCATTCACCTGACAAGGAGAGGATCTCCAAGGACTTCCCTAAAAGCTCAGAGGTTGAGGGCATCAGCACAACGAGGGGGACAGGGGTGTATCCAGACACAGTAACCCACTAAAGTCTCACGTGCCAGCCCTCAAGGGCACAGCTACATTACAAATAGTGAGCAGGGCCCCCAACAGCTTCAAGCCACGGGGTCGACCAAAGGACCACAAATTGTGCTTGGAGACAGGCTCCGGATCACTAAGTCACATCGGTGGGACCGGGTACTTGGATGGGCTCCCGGCAGCGGCAGCTGTACACAGAGACTTTGGTTTACCTACAGTGTGTGTGCCTCCTTTATAAACCTCATCCAGCACCACGACTACCCACAGTGAGTACTCTGGTCCCCTGCACCCTGTCCTCCCAAATAACTACCAATGCCCTGAGCCCGAAGCCTTCCCTACCTGCGGAGGGACTGACATCCGACTGCTTAACTCCATCTTCCCCGGTACTCCTTCCAGCAGCGGCGGTACTCCCATTACCGCAACCCGCAGGTGGCGTCACAAACTTATCCCCTGTAAATACCCCCTCTTTACGGATCAAAGTGTCTACCAAGCCGGGTCTGGATCCCCCTCGAGCCACGATCCCGGATCCGAGCAGCCCGACTAACACCGAGGAGGTACAGTTGTATTTTGGGTCCAAGTGCAATCAGACAAAGCGAGTCCGATTTTTTTTCATTGGACCAAGGAATAAATCACAGGGTGCATGATTTTCATCCAATTATCAGATTGCACTTGACAATGCAAGTAAATAGGTCCATGAAAATAATCAGATTGCACTTGGATGACATCAGAGTGCAGCCCGATTTTCACGGGCTGACACAATGGAGAAGATTTTATATATCCAAGAAATCTAGATCATACTATGATCACAGGCTGATCAAACTCTGATCAGTCTGATTAGATTGTGATTTGCATAATTGATCCAATTTTCTCGGTTGAGAAAAAATATGCTCTTCTGCACCTAGCCTTAGCAGCACAAAGGTCACAAAAGAGGAGATCTGGTAAAATTTGCATAGACTTTAAACTAACACCTCAAGATCAGCTTAGAGAAGACCTTCGCCAAATTGATTGGGACAATGTCCTCAAAAATGGGAGCACAGAAAATAAGTGGGAAATTTTTTAAATCGGTATTAAACACCCACTGCGAGCGAGCCATACCATACGGAAATAAAAGGGCTAGGAACAGGAGAAAACCAATGTGGCTAAATAAGGATGTAAAAGGGGCAATGAATAATAAGAAAAGGGCATTTAAAAAGCTAAAACAAGAAGGCAGCGAGGAAGCATTAAAAATATATAGAGAAAAAAATAAAATGTGTAAAAAACAAATACATTTAGCAAAAGTAGAAACTGAGAGACTCATTGCTAAGGAAAGCAAAACAAATCCCAAACTATTCTTTAATTATATAAACAGAAAAAAGATTAAAATTGATGGTGTTGGCCCTTTAAAGAATAATGAGGGTAAAATCATAGAAAGCGATGTGGGAAAAGCAAATGTTTTAAATACTTTTTTCTCAACTGTGTTCACACAGGAAAAGCATATGCCACGGGAAATGCAGCGTGATCATGTAAACGCTTCATTAAGTATGACCTGCCTAACCCAGGAAGAAGTGCAGAACCGACTTAGTAACATTAAAATTGACAAATCACCAGGCCCTGATGGCATTCACCCTCGGGTATTAAGGGAGTTAAGTAATGTGATAGACAGGCCTCTATTCCTTATATTTAAAGACTCTATAGAAACTGGGTCTGTTCCACTGGATTGGCGGCTAGCAAATGTGGTACCAATATTCAAAAAAGGGTGTAAAAGGGAACCTGGAAACTATAGGCCGGTAAGCTTAACATCTGTTGTGGGTAAAATGTTTGAAGGGTTTTTAAGGGATACTATTATGGAATGTCTCAATGTTAATAATTGTTTAACTCCATATCAACATGGATTTATGAAGGATCGCTCCTGTCAAACTAACCTGATCAGCTTCTATGAGGATGTAAGCTCTCACATGGACCGAGGAGAATCATTGGATGTCATTTATCTCGACTTCGGTAAAGCATTTGACACTGTCCCACATAAAAGACTGCTAAGTAAAATGAGAAAGCTTGGGCTCGGGGAAAATGTGTGTAGATGGGTAGGTAGCTGGCTTAGTGGTAGAAAACAAAGAGTGGTTATTAATGGCGCATACTCAGATTGGGCCAGGGTTACTAGTGGGGTGCCACAGGGTTCTGTATTGGGCCCCCTACTATTTAATATATTTATTAATGATCTGGTGGATGGTTTACAGAGTAAAATATCAGTATTTGCAGATGATACAAAACTATGTAAGGTAGTTAACACAAAGGAGGACAGTTTGCAACTACAGATGGATTTGAGTAAATTGGAGAATTGGGCTGAAAAATGGCAAATGAGGTTTAACACAGATAAGTGTAAGGTTATGCACATGGGAAGGAGAAACAGATGCTACGATTACTTACTAAATGGGAAACTGCTGGGGAAATCAGACATGGAAAAAGACTTAGGCATCTTAGTCAATAGGAATCTAAATTGGAGTGCCCAGTGTCAGGCAGCAGCCACCAAAGCAAATAGGGTGATGGGATGCATTAGAAGAGGTCTGGGGGCACGAGATGAAAACATCATTCTCCCTTTGTACAAATCAGTCGTCAGACTACACTTGGAGTATTGTGTGCAATTTTGGGCACCGGTGCTCAAGAAAGACATTACTGAACTTGAAAGGGTTTGAGGAGGGCTACTAAAATAATAAATGGAGTGGGTGCATTACAATACACGGAAAGGTTATAAAAATTAGGTCTATTTACTCTAGAAAAGAGAAGACTTAGGGGAGACCTAATAAATATGTACAAATATATCAGAGGGCCATATAGAGATCTCTCCCATAATCTGTTTGTACCAAGGACTATGACAAGAACAAGGGGGCATTCTCTTCGATTGGAGGAAAGAATATTCCTACATCAGCATAGAAGAGGGTTCTTCACAGTAAGAGCAGTGAGGCTCTGGAACTCTCTTCTTGAGGAAGTGGTGATGGCCAACTCACTGAATGAATTTAAGAGAGGAATGGATGCTTTTCTTGATAGCAAAAGTATAGAAGGTTATAAATAGCATAATCTTACAGGTAGATAGAAGAGCGACCTAGATTATTAGAGGAATGGGGGGCTGCAACACCAAGACAGGTTATTAAACTTGAGGTTATTTAGTTTGGAAACACAAAGGCTTAGGGGGGATCTAATCACAATGTATAAACATATGAGGGGACAGTGCAGAGACCTTTCCAAAGATCTTTTTACACCTAGGCCTGCGACTGGAACACGGGAGCATCCGCTACGTCTTGAGGAAAGAAGGTTTAATCATAATCACAGACGAGGATTCTTTACTGTACGAGCAGTGAGACTATGGAACTCTCTGCCGCATGGTGTTGTAATGAGTGATTCACTACTAACATTTAAGCAGAGCCTGGACGCCTTTCTTGAAAAATATAATATTACCAGTTATATTAGATTTTATGACAGGGTGTTGATCCAGGGAACTAGTCTGATTGCCGGATGTGGAGTCAGGAAGGATTTTTTTCCCTATTGGAGCTTATTTGACACATTGGGTTTTTTTGCCTTCCTCTGGATCAACATGTTAGGCTACGGGTTGAACTAGATGGACTTAGAGTCTCCCTTCAACCTTAAAAACTATGAAACTATGAAAGATCAGGAGACACCAATCCCAGTGATCAGTGTGGATCCCAAAGTTATTAGACATTTACAGAGTATTATTTCTCATAACTGACTCAGATGGTAATACACCTGTAAAAAGTTTTTTCCTTCTGATAAATATCGAAAAAGCTCTTTATTCAATATTGATATGCAATAAACATGTTATATACTTTTATACAAACCTCATTATGCGGCTTGTAAGGCGTAAATGAGATTATCTGAGACTAAAGACACAAAAGTTACTTAAGATCTCATCATCCATGGTTTTCACACACCCATTGACTTGTATATGTGATAAAAATTAGACATATTTACGAAAATTTTTTGCAGACCTATTATCTGTGAAAAAACATGGACTGTAATGGAAACATGTTCTTCTATGTTCCCTGAAAACACAGATAGACCTCGTATGTGAATCTGTCACACACGGACTTGGGGAAGGTCCGGCACATGGCAAGACACACAAAAAACAATGGGTTTATCACAACAAACAAGGGGTACATCGGGGACACTTTAACAATGGTGGGCCCTAGAGCTAGGGAGGGGAAATATGGGATACCTTCTGCACTCACCTGCACTCCTAGCAAGCCCTATACAGCTTCCGCATCTGTCGCTAAGCAGGATACCTGAAACCCTAGGAAACCCTGCTATAACCCTGGCTAGTGAGCTGGCAGGTGAGGATCGCTAGCACCACCGCTGCACTAAAACAACATAAAGGGAGGTTACGACAGACAGGGGAAACAAAAAAAGGAAGAGGTTCAATTTTATGGCTGCAGTCAGACACCAGGGCTTCAAACAACAAGGCATCCAGCAGCAACTTTCATCTCGAGGCCTAACTACAGAATGGTTTCAAAATAACCGCCGCCCTCTACTGGGAAATGTAACCACATCTAGGGGAAGGGAGTGGTCACCAACCGGAAACACCTGAGGCCAGGAGTCCAGAAGCCAGTGGAAAGGAAAACTGACATTAACTCTTTCAGCACCAAAGGAGAGGGAAATATGTTTACTGTGAGGAGTCTCAGATGGCAAAGAGAGACTCTGGCCCAGATCCTGCAATAAAGCAGATGACAGCGTCCTCTTGAGTGAAATTTTTTTCTCTTTTTATTCCATCATAGTGCAAAAAAAATATGCAACGTTTCGACACAGAATGTCTTTGTCAAGCATAGCATTAAACATCAGTTGTCTAATGTTTATACAAGTGTCAATTACATGTGAACCAATTAAAATCGATCCCACACCCACGTATGCATAATTATCAATTTCGGACATAAACGGTGTCAATACAAAACGATCTAACATCGCTAGGCATCATCAAATGTTCAAAACATGACAATACAATCAAAATACACTTACTGTATACACAGATGTCATAGAAACGCCGCACGTGCATCTAGATCGCGGCGCCATTACTGGAAAGCATCGTTGTCATGGAAATCCAGTACCCAGAGTTCATTGCAAACATGACACCTGACTTTCAAAGGCCAATCTGGTTATCACTCCCATTCTGGTCCAGATGACATCACAGGCTTTCTCCGATTGCATCCTTCAGGCTTTGTAGTTGTTTCTACAGTAATCCAGGCAGCGCCCGTGCGCAGGCGCAGTAACTCTCCAGGGCCATCCAGACCTCCCATTGACGTCATATTATCGGAGACAACGTTACTGTTATGACCGCGCATGCTCCCCAGATTCGTCATGATAATTATGCACAAACAAATCACATATTCAGATATCAATATTTCTTGACCTTATAATATACTAGCTGTACTACCCGGCTTCGCCCGGGTTAATAACTGCTGTTAACAAAATAGAATGTATTAAAAGAAAATGTATTCTGCACACAAAAACCACAAAACAAATAGATATAAATGTAATTATGATGTTTGTCTCTCCCTCTGTATATATCTCTCTGTCTCTCTATCTCTTTGTCTGTCTTTCTCTTTCCCTGTCTGTCTCTGACTGTCTCTGTCTCTTTCTCCATCTGTCTCAATCTCTTTCCCTGTCTGTCTATCTATCCATCCCTTTCCCTGTCTGTCTCTTTCCCTCTCTTACCCTGTCTGTCTTTTTCCCTCTCTTTCCCTGTCTGTCTGTTTCCCTGTGTCTGTCTCTTTGTCTGTGTCTGTCTCTTTGTGTCTGTCTCTTACCCTGTCTATGTCTGTTTTTTACCCTGTCTGTGTCTGTCTCTTTCCCTGGCTGCATTGTGACACGCCAACATTCCATATAAGGGCGTGGCTGCGCATTCTTCTGAAGTTCTGGCTGCACTGTGGCTCCCAGCTCCATTCGCTTTAATGGAGGCAGGTTTTTTGGTGAATAACTGTAAAGCGCGGGGTTAAAATTTCCCCTCAAAACATAGCCTATGAAGTGTGAGTGTGCAAAATTTTGTGGCTGTAGCTGCGACAGTGCAGATGCCAATCCCGGACATACACACACACACACACACACACACACACACACACACACACATACATTCAGCTTTATATATTAGATATAATCACATGACAATAAACATATTTTTTATAAGAGCCCCTGAAACAACCTATCCATATAGCGGCGATTTCACTTCAATCATGATTAAAGAGGAAAATAAATGCAGCTTCAAAAACCTCCATTAACACACAAAAATCCTATCAGAATATGTCATCAGATCACCTATGTTATATTTTATCACTGTGTCATGATTTGCAGAACTACAAAAGGTATTAACAAATTGAAGGAAGTAGAGGCCAAATCCTGTCACAAGTCTCTAGTAACAGAGAGACAGCCGTGACAGTGTAGCGCCCCTGAGACTTCAGTCACTACAGGGTATTGTATCTCACTTAAGGTGCAGTACTCATCCCGGGTAAGGAAGAGGTTAACCACTGGTTTTCACTTACACAACACACACCGCTCAGGTGGTTTCCGCTGGAACTGGGTTAGAGGTGGTTATCATAACAACAGCTTTTTGCCAGCCACCAGTGAGTCATCAGGAAGGTGGGGGCAGGGCAGCATGAGGGGAAGTGAGAGAACACACAGTTTTTACCACAGATTAGTCTGAGACTCAGAACAACACGGTCGCTGTGGAGAGTGCTTCAGAGCTTTCACAGTTAGGACCGGCTAGACTGGAAGCAGTAGGAGACACTGGTGGAAGTTGTGTAACGGAGTAGAAACATGGTTGCCGAGGGGAGAGCTTAATTGCTCCCTTGGAACCAGTACTGTTCAGGGTGCAGAGCTCTAGGGTGGTGCATACTTTAGGTTACACCACCAGAATCTGCAGGACAGGGGGATTTTATGTCTCTCTGGGCAGCACAAGATCCCGGAGCACAGTAGCAACAGAGAGCCCGGAGTCGTGATCATGGCCAGGCCCCAAGAGGGCTCACGCTGCCTGCACACGGGACATGAACTTTAATACTAAACTGGGGTCCCCAAGCACTTCAGGTCACAGGGATCCACACTAAAAGGCGCAAGGAGGAAGAGCCCACATTCCACAACACTAGTGGTGGATTCTGAGGTACCCGGGATCGGCTGGGGCCCATCACAGTGGAAACCGGCACTTCAAGGGTGACAACTGAATTGTGAGTAAAAGACCTGGAACTGCATCTACTGTGTCAGCCCCTACATTGCTGACACCTCGCGCTCCGGCGCCAACAGCCACTACTACTGTCGCGGGCGGGGAGGAGGGTGTCAACACTGCGCTCACCCCACTGCTCGGGTCCGGCTGCTGCTGCTCTGTGGTGGCTCGAGCGGTGGGCCGGATCCCGGGGGTCTCGAGCGGCGCTCCTCGCCCGTGAGTGAAAGGGGGTTTTGATTTGTTGGTGGGGGATTGGATTAAAGTCCGTGACGCCACCCACGGTTGTGGTGATTGTGTGGACACCACCGCTGCTCTGTCTGGGGATCCTGGGAGTGGTGGTATGGAGCAGCTAGTTGTTGATTTGCCCCTCCGTGGGTAGGGGGTTTGGTGGTCCCGGGGCCCGGTGATGGGGTTGGGATGGTGGACAGGCGGGTTATAGGGCCTGTGGAGGTGCAGGGATGCAGGGGCCGCGCTGCGCCGCACGGCACCGAGGCACCCACTCAGCCCAAGGACGACGACACAGTTCATGGCAAACAAACGGCTGGTTGGACGGTTCCCTCGGACGGCTGCGGCGCCGATGTTCCCTGCAGTTAACGGTGACAGTCTCTTCCCTGCACCTAAGTTCAATGTTGGTAGCGATGGATTCCCACCGGTAACCCGCTCCCTGACTTGGATATGAGCCGGAGGAGCCCCACTCTTGCCCGCAGGCGCTGGCCCTGGGAAACTGGTGCCTGGGCGGTGGCGGTGTCTCCCCTTCACGGTTGGACGGTTGCCTTCACTCGGGACTTTGCTGCTGGGAGACCCGGAGGTCCCCTTCACTGACGGATTTGGCAAATTCGGTGACTCCTAGCCTTGCCGGGATCCGAAAGGCCCCTGCCACTGGTGCTGACTGTTCTTTGTATACCGCTCCGGTACCGCCGGGTCACCACCCGTCCACGATCCTTTCGGCAACCTCCGAGCAGTCTCTCCTGCAGACAGTCACCGCCGTCTGTCAACCTTGCTGTCTCAGTCCGGGGCACACACCCGGACCAACTTCAGGCTTCTTGCTGTCACTTTTCTCCTTCTACTTCTTCCTTCTCTCACTACAACTCCACTGTTTACTCCTCACTCTTTCAACTCTCAAACTCAACTGACTCTATCTGCAACTGTTTACTCCTCACTCAAGCTCTGCCTGAGCTAAACTCTAAAACTCTTCTGCCTGGTTTTCCCGCCTCCAGGGCTGTGAACTCCTCGGTGGGTGGAGACCAACCGCCTGGCTCCACCCCCTGGTGTGTACATCAGCCCCTGGAGGAAGGCAACAAGGGTTTCTGGTCTGACCTTGGTGTTCCTGCAGGGATGTGGGGTGTGTGTGGTGTTGTGACCTGTGACCCCTGGCTTCCCCAGGGCGTCACATTCCCCCTTAGAAAAACGCAGACCGTCCTCGGGCTGCCCGTCCAACACCGGTTTTATTTTCCGCTTTTTTTTTTTCTGAAAAAGATAAAACATATACAAGTAGAAAAACATCATCCCACAGCGGGAGGCACTTTGCTTAAACGTTACGGTAACAAACGGTTGCTGCTGCCGCTCTCTCCCACCCAAGTAACCTGGCCCTGATGCTGCCCCTAAGAAACAGGCAGCACCCCTTGACCCCAGTCCTGAACCAAGCTACCCGAGCGGGATCTGTCCTTCCCCGCCAGAGGGTAGCCACCGGTTCCTGTGGTGGCTGGGCCCCAGCCTGCTCTACTGCGGGCCCTCCCTCCAATCTGCCTCTCCGGAGGCGGTAACGGTTAGCTGCAACAAAACATTTTTATTTACAAGCCACTTAATGTTTGTGGTTGCCCTGCAGGTTCACGGGCTTGTCCATAGGAGTTCCTATGCCAAACAATTTTCAAACGGTCCCCACGGGGACAACGGTGCCGGCAACGGCCGGTTTTCCCAATCACGGTAGGACAATTAGATAACTGTTCGGTTCCATTTACTTATCATTTTCATTTCTTGCAAACTTTTAAACAAACTTTTTCGAACACATGGTCCCAATGGGGACTGTGCAACGGTGTCCCGCTGCCATCACTCGGAGTCCTCAGCATCACCTGAGGGAGGGGGCGCGGCGCTCACACGGGCCTCCTGGCTGCCCCTTAACTTAGCATCCAGCGCGAACCACCCCCTCTCCCCACAGTGCCGGGTGTACCGCACTATGTCGCCCGGCATCAGGTTATGACCGGGGTGCTCCTCTGGCAGGTGAGCATTCACATCCCGCCGGGCTATAAACACTTCGGCCTCCAGGCCCGGTTCATAAATAAATCCGTAGCCCCGGCGGACATCAAACCGCCTCACCTGCCCCTCATACAACGGGCCCCGGACCCGGAAGGTAGCTTGTCTCAGGCTCTCCTTCTCCCGGATCGTATGGGCCACCATCTCCGCTTTTTTTCTTTCTCTCTCACCGATTTCCAGGCCCAGCGGTACCGGCTCCCTGTCCCAATATGGCGCTGCTGCGAGCTCCGGCGCACGGGTCGGGCCCCGCGGGACATTTTGGACGCTGCCCACTGTTAGGGATCTGGGCGGCAGGTCCCGCGGTGTCTTGGCCTTGGACGTCGCCTTGCAGGGGCAACCCGGCGCAACCTCAGCCAAGGTGTGGGGGATGGGCACAGGGGCTTTCCTCTCCTGGGCCTTCGGCACGGAGCGGGCTGTCGGCTCCGGCTCGGGGGACTTCTCGGGGGATGCCTCCAGTTCAGACTTCGGGGCTTTCCACGGCAGCACCTCCGGTTTGCTACGGGCTCCGGCTACAGGTCGGCCCGCCGGGGCGGGCATGCTGGGTATCGCTACCGGTTGCGGTGGCAGCGGGCCTAGTGGCGGGGTCACGGCTTTCGAGACGGGTGGCGAGGGAGGTAACAGGGCGAGAGGGTTTAGACCGGGTCCCGCAGCCGCGATGACCGGCCCTTTAAGGGCACCGGGGCGTGGGTCACTCACCCTCCCTTCCTCAACTTCCTCCTCGCGTCTCCGCACGGTTGCTATCACGTCTGCCATGTCGGTCTCCCACTCCTCCATGAGGAGCTGCATTTTGACCTGCAGCCTCTGGTAGAGCTGCGCGGTCCGGATCTCCACCCACGCCGCGGTTCCCGGCGCGGGGGCTACGGTGCTTCGGGACGGCATCCACATGCTGCTGGCGGCTTCTTCCAGTAACAAGATCGCTGCAGAGTCCTGGCGTCCCTGCTTTTATAGCCGCGGCTACATGCGACCAGTCGCCATTTCGTCCCCCTTAGCCTTTTTCTGGCTCCTCCTCTATCGGGGCGGGGTTTTGGCCTTTGCGCCTCTACTACTCGAGAAGACGCTCGAGCGGGGACTTTTCGCGCCAAAGATGGCGGCTTCTGAAATTTTCCGGCCGGACACCTCCGGCAGTCACACAAGGCGCACTTCCACCAATCGGTAGAACGGCAGGATCCTGTTCGTGACGCCAAGTTGTCGCGGGCGGGGAGGAGGGTGTCAACACTGCGCTCACCCCACTGCTCGGGTCCGGCTGCTGCTGCTCTGTGGTGGCTCGATCGGTGGGCCGGATCCCGGGGGTCTCGAGCGGCGCTCCTCGCCCGTGAGTGAAAGGGGGTTTTGATTTGTTTGTGGGGGATTGGATTAAAGTCCGTGACGCCACCCACGGTTGTGGTGATTGTGTGGACACCACCGCTGCTCTGTCTGGGGATCCCGGGAGTGGTGGTATGGAGCAGCTAGTTGTTGATTTGCCCCTCCGTGGGTAGAGGGTTTGGTGGTCCCGGGGCCCGGTGATGGGGTTGGGATGGTGGAGAGGCGGGTTATGGGCACGGCAAACAAACGGCTGGTTGGACGGTTCCCTCGGACGGCTGCGGCGCCGATGTTCCCTGCAGTTAACGGTGACAGTCTCTTCCCTGCACCTAAGTTCAATGTTGGTAGCGATGGATTCCCACCGGTAACCCGCTCCCCGACTTGGATATGAGCCGGAGGAGCCCCACTCTTGCCCGCAGGCGCTGGCCCTGGGAAACTGGTGCCTTGGCGGTGGCGGTGTCTCCCCTTCACAGTTGGACGGTTGCCTTCACTCGGGACTTTGCTGCTGGGAGACCCGGAGGTCCCCTTCACTGACGGATTTGGCAAATTCGGCGACTCCTAGCCTTGCCGGTATCCGAAAGGCCCCTGCCACTGGTGCTGACTGTTCTTTGTATACCGCTCCGGTACCACCGGGTCATCACCCGTCCACGGTCCTTTCAGCAACCTCCGAGCAGTCTCTCCTGCAGACAGTCACCGCCGTCTGTCAACCTTGCTGTCTCAGTCCGGGGCACACACCCACACCAACTTCAGGCTTCTTGCTGTCACTTTTCTCCTTCTACTTCTTCCTTCTCTCACTACAACTCCACTGTTTACTCCTCACTCTTTCAACTCTCAAACTCAACTGACTCTATCTGCAACTGTTTACTCCTCACTCAAGCTCTGCCTGAGCTAAACTCTAAAACTCTTCTGCCTGGTTTTCCTGCCTCCAGGGCTGTGAACTCCTCGGTGGGTGGAGACCAACAACCTGGTTCCACCCCCTGGTGTGTACATCAGCCCCTGAAGGAAGGCAACAAGGGTTTCTGGTCTGACCTTGGTGTTCCTGCAGGAATGTGGGGTGTGTGTGGTGTTGTGACCTGTGACCCCTGGCTTGCCCAGGGCGTCACACTACCTCTATCATCCTCCCTGGCGCCTAGCTTCACCTGTGGGAAGCTGAAACATCCTAGCTAAGACACCATCCGCACCAGACGACAGCGACCGCAGCAGCAGCTAATTCCTCGCCGCATACCGTAGGTGCCATCATGAGACAACTACTACTCCCACCTTCCTCAACTGCCAACATCCTCATGCCATCCTCCATTCCCCTTTTGGTGTACACCTCGGGGGCACCAAGCCGGGCAGGGCCACACGTGACATCCACCGGCCCGGCAACGAGTATTTCACCCCCTGCCCTGTGGGTGCTATAACAGAATCACAGATATATGAATGAGGCCTTACTCTTTTGGTGTAAAATCCTAACGTAGCTTTAGGGGATATAAAATCAGCAGTCAAGCCTGATCCCAAAAGCCCCTATGCTTGCTAAGAGAAAAACACCATTATTATAAAAAACCCTATTACATATTTTGCACTGGGGTCTGGAAGACTGAACTGCCATCTGATTCCTATTTCCTACCATACATTGAGGTCTCTAGTGTGAAATACTTCCAGTTTCTTTTTTATGTTTGGATTCCGATCAGGTCTCCCATTCTCTCTATAGAATATAACACGACTGGTTAATTAGTGACTCACAAACGCTTTACTTCTATTTATGTCTTAAAAAAGCTGAATGACAACTAATCTGAACTGACCACAGTCCTTGCTCCTGCAACTCAGTGGTCAAAGTGAGCAAAGAGAAAAAGAAACTGACAAGTAGTGATGAGCGAGCACTACCATGCACGAGTGCTCTGTACTGGAAATGAGCATGTCGGAAACTCGGATGGACTCGAATCATGTACCCAGTATAATGGTAGATCAGTCTAATGGTAGATCTTCCGGAAAAATGCCCGGGTTTCACATTGATTGAAATTATATTCTGTAATTGAGTCAAGTCCGTCCGAGCTTCCGATCTTTTTTCGAGTACCGAGCATTGCAGTGCTCGATCACCACTAGTAACAAGGCATTCGTGCCAGATATTAAATCATATATATGTGACCTGTGCGCTCAGCGGCCATCAATGGGCACCACAAAAGTCATGGCACCAGAGGCTTTTGACCACCACCATATTATTAGATAAAATTATGAACCCTTTGTATAACAGCTATATGAAACACTTTAAGGGTATGTGCACGCGTCAATTTTTTTAGCTGGGTTCCTAAGTGAACCCAAATAGTGATCAGTCAAGATCTTCAGCAAAAATACTTGAATTTCCCAATGACTGCCATTATACTCGGTAATCAAATCGAGCCCGTCAGAGTGTCCGACCTGCTCGTTTCGATTACTGAGCACTCGAGCATGGTAGAGCATGGTAGTGCTTGCTTATTGTTAAAGGGGGACTGGCGGTATAGGATAAGGTGGTGTATTTCCCAATCACCAGTCGGGGTCCACCATGCTCTCAGATGGTAAAGGAGCTGCTGGCAACCCATAGGTCAGGCGGATAATACAGAGCTTGGTGGCTCCGAAATAATATGAACCTGACGCGAATTAAACATCACTCAGATCAGGATAACTGTGAACCCTGTTCACGCCACAGGGTTCGCACACCCCAGCCAGGAACTCCCTTGTTAGCACCACAGGGGTCCTGGGGTACACTGGGCTGCTCAAGCAGGACTGGATGGTAGGAGGGAAGCACGGCGCCTGACCATAATGTGCCGAGCCACGAATCTTGGCGTGACAGGCACCAGACGCCTAACCCTACCTACCGCTTCCAGAACTAGTGGCTGTAGCCGCAATGAGGCTCTAAACATGAGCAATGCACATGCATGTGAAGACTGCGCACCTCCATGCAGTCTTCACGCCTTTTTATCACCTAGGGTCTGCCCCAAACCCAGAGTGAGCCACAATGGCAACTCTAGGGGCCAATAGCAGAGTGCCACATCATTAGTGACGTCACCAGCGGCCTATCCGGAACCGCCACATCACTGATGACACAATGGCAGTGCCACCCCAAACACCCTATCAGTCATTGTCTGATGACAAATGGTGGGATGCCAGGTCATAGGGGCGGGCCTTCGCAAGCCAGTCCGGAGTGGCCACATCATCAGGACACCTGATGCCCTCCAGCCTATCAGGACCTGCCACCTCACGGACATGAAGTGAAGCAGTGAAGTCCTTGCCGGACTTAGCCTCTGATGCACTAAGTGCCTGAGCATGCTCAGTAGCCTGAACAACCGACTTAGTCTCAGAAATCAGACTATAAGCCTGAGCATGCTCAGTAGGCACAACACAGGACTTGGACACAGAACGAAGTCCAAGTATCTGAGCAAAGAGGCTTTTCACACTAAGTGTGGGAGCATGCTCGGTAGCCTGAACTGAGGACAGCCTCAGAAATGGCACTATTAGGCTGAGCATGCTCACCAGGAAAAACATTGGTCTTAGGCTCTGGCTGGGGCAAATCAGCACGCGCATGCGCCCTAGCCGCCTCTCCACACTTACATGTGAAGGAAGAAGCAGCCAGCTGGATGACACGAGGCACGGCCAAAAATGGTGGCCGGCGCTGGGGCGTAGCAGGAACTGCAGCAGGCTGCTTACGGCTACGACAGCACCAATTTGTAACACTTATCACTAATACCAAATGAAAACGTGCTCAATGAAAGTTGGACTGAACACAGGGTTGGCCAGTGGGAAGAGGGGCATATGCCCCCCGGACCAATCACTAGGCAGCTGTTCAGGGCCGCAAGAGGACTAGCACTGTACTTTACTTGCAGACCACCAAAGCTTTCAAGAAACTCCGATTCTCATCTTCTTATACCCAAATACAGACCTGGGCAAGGGGCGGCCCGCGGGCCACATCCGGCCCGCCTACTCTCTGTGACCGGCCCGCCCGTCTTCAGCCGGTGCATTGGAGCCGGGCTGCAGCGTGCCGGGCAGGGAGAGATCCTGCAGGTCGGCACAGTCAGTGCAGGCAGCAGAACGCAGGTATCTCTCCTCTGTTCCCTGCCGGCACTTTGTCAGTGACACACGCGCGCGCTCTGATGTTATCATTACTGCGCTGCGTGTGTCATTTCAAAAGTTCCCACCCGGCAGGAGAAGGAGCAGCACAGCGGGGGCCTTCACGGAGAGAAGCAGCGGCGGGGGCCTTTCGCAGAACAGCATCAGCGCAGCCAGGGCCCGTATAAGAGGAGCAGCTCAGTGGGGGTCCGTACAACAGAAGGAGCAGCTCAGTGGGGGTCCGTACAACAGAAGGAGCAGGGAGCCTGTACGGAGGTGCCTGAGGACGGGGACAAAAACAAGGGAGAGGTAAGTAGTGACTAATAAGCTGAGGAGGGGAGAATGGGGGAGGGGGGGACTGGTGACTAATACTGGGGGTGTAGTGGTGTAGTTTTACAGGTGTAGTATATGGTGTTGTGTATATAGTGGTGTAGTATATAGTGGTGTATTACATGGGGTCAGGGGCGTAACGACCGCGGTCGCAGAGGTCGCCACTGCGACCGGGCCCGCAGGGTTATAGGGGCCCGGCAGCCGCTCTGCAGAGCCGGCTGCCGGACCCTATGTGTAGTGCCGTTGTGTAGTGGCCGACAATGCGACCGTCAGGGGAGCCCAGTGTCAGTAGAGGGGCCCCTGACCTGGAGAGGCCCATCAGCCATTTCTGAGCTGCAGCAGAGCAGGAGTGCTCCTGACCTGCACAGCAGACGGAATTCCATCCTGCAGGACCTGCGATGATGTCACGCCCATGTGACTGTGTGGGAGGAGACACAGGATGCCGGGCAGAAAGCAAGAGATGCTGAATCCTGAAAGAGATTTGGACACATGATGACTGGTAATAAGAAAAGAGGGGACATGAGAGGGAGGGGTGGTGCAGGGTGAGTGGCATATGAGGGAAGATGGAGTTGCAGGGTGAGTGGCATATGAGGGAAGATGGAGTTGCAGGGTGAGTGGCATATGAGGGCTGCAGACTGACAGAAGGATGTGAAGGGGTGCAGAGTGTTTGAGAGGGGTAAGTTGGGGTACAGGCAGGGTGAGATGTGGGGAGGGTGTGTGACATATCGGGGTGTAGTGTGTGTGATATGGAGGTGCAGGTTGTTTGGGGAGCAGGGTATGTGACATATGGGGGTATAGTGTGTGTGATCTGGGGGGTGCAGGCTGTATGGGGAGCAGGGTGTGTGTGATCTGGGGGTGCAGGCTGTATGGGGAGCAGGGTGTGTGAGATATGGGGGTGCAGGTTGTATGGGGAGCAGGGTGTGTGAGATATGGGGGTGCAGGTTGTATGGGGAGCAGGGTGTGTGACATATGGGGGTGTAGTGTGTGTGATATGGGGATGCAGGCTGTATGGGGAGCAGGGTGTGTGACATATGGGGGTGTAGTGTGTGTGATATGGGGGTGCAGGCTGTATGGGGAGCAGGGTGTGTGACATGTGGGGGTGTAGTGTGTGTGTGATATGGGGGGTGCAGGCTGTATGGGGAGCAGGGTGTGTGACATATGGGGGCAGGGGCGTAACTACTGCGGTCACAGGGGTCAGAAGGAGAAGAGAGGTACTTGTTTTTTTCTTTTGCTGGCTGCATGATACATGGAGGCCCTGGGGGGGCTGGCTGCATGATACATGGAGGCCCTGGGGGTGCTGACTCCATGATACATGGAGGTCTATGGGACTGCATAATAAACATGAAGGACACCTTATACATGGACTAGGGGTGCATTATACATGGAGGAGTATGGGGCTGCATAATACAATATGAAGGACACCTTATACATGGAATATAGGGGTGCATTATACATGGAGGAGTATGGGGCTGCATAATACAAAATGAAGGACACCTTATACATGGACTATATGGGTGCATTATACATGGAGGAGTATGGGGCTGCATAATACAATATGATGATTTATGGCGCTGCATTATAATACATATAGGACAATGGGGGCTACATTATAATATATGGAGGAATATGGAGGCTACCTTATACATGGACTATGGGTGTGCGTTATAAAACATGGAGGACTATGTGGTGCAGTATAATATATTGAGGACTATGGGGTGAATTATAATATATGGAGAACTATAAGGTGAATTATAATACATGGAGAACATTGGGGAAATGCATTGTAATACATGGAGAACTATGGGGGTGCATTATAATATATGACAGGTTATGTGGGACCCTTTATATTATACGGAAGGCTATGTGGAGGCCATTATAGTATTTGGAGATCTATATACAAGGGGGGTGTTATGGGGGCTGTCGGATAATAAGGGAATGGAAGGCTATCCGACAGTCAGGGTCCACCGTGCAGAGCTCTGCTGCAAAGTATGGCAGAGGATAGGGGAAACCTGTACAACCAAAGCGGTACTGACACTGTTGCATCACAGTGTCACCCAGACCAATAGCGGCATATACTGTTTAAGTCACAGCGACTACCTTATTAGAATAACATAGGAGTGGAAATGCAAAAGAGTGAGGAATACAACATAAAAGTGCATAGAAGTCTCACAGTCTGTGAGCGTGAAAGCACCTGTCTCAGTTAACAGTCACAGAGACTAGGTGTAGTGTGTGCAATATGGCACCTACCTATGTCCGCTCCACTTGTGGTGCAAGGATACGGACAGCAGCAAGGCTGCTAGCTTGAAACTCCTGCCTATGACCGCTCCCCTAGTGTGCGAGGATACGGACTGCTGCAGGAGGCAGCGTAGTGGAGCGTTACCCTAGAAGGCAACGACCACCTAACCTACCTATGTCCGCTCCACTAAGGTGCGAGGACACGGACAACAGTACGGCTGAAAGGTACAGGAGCGCTACCCTACCGATAGCGCTCACCTCAGAGTAGAACCACAAGGCCCAGTCAGACCATGTGAAGCAAGCACCTGCCTATGTCCGCTCCACTAAGGTGCAAGGATACGGACCACAACATAAGCTGCAAGGTACAAGAGCGTTACCCTACCGATAACGCTCACCTAGATAGAATACGTGCCGCAAGGGACATGCACAGAGCGTCTACTCCTATGCAGGAACCAAGAGGACTGAGCGCCGGGCGGCGTGCGTCAGGGTTTTATATAGACACTGTGCCTCATCCAAGATGGAGGACACCAGAGCCAATCCGCTGCCAGAATGACAGCAATGACGTCACGCTGGCCTATCACCGAGCAAAGCGTCACAAGCACATGACCTGCGACCAATTGGCATAGAAGGTGTCAGAGACATGTGACCACGTGTCACAAGCACATGACCAGCGGCCAATCAGCTTAGAAGGTGTCAGAGACATGTGACCTCGTGTCAGCGATGATTTCACCCGCACATGTGCAATGGCTCCAAGATAGGACTTAGTCTCCAGCGCTTGCACATGTGCAGTAGCAAGAAATTCGAACATAGTCTCCAGTGCTCGCACATGTGCAGTAGCAAGAAATCCGAACATAGTCTCCAGTGCCACACCAACCGTAACAGGGGGACAAAGATACAAGTATGGGATGGGATGGGAATGTTTTGTGCTGAGGGAAAAAGGCTCTTTCCCTCAGCACCCAGCTTTCCAAAGCTCTGCTGTACATCTCTCAGCACCCAGCTTTCCCATGCTCTGTTATGGGAAAGCTGGGTGCTGAGAGAAAGATGTATAGCAGAGCATGGGGAAGCTGGGTGCCGATGACAAGATGGATATCAGAACATGGGAAAGCTGGGTGCTGATAGAGGGATTTCAGATCATGGGAAACCTGGGTGTGTAGGGTAAAAGCCAAGTGTCTGCGTCATTATCCTGTACCCCGAGTGTCAGTGTCATTATCCCATACCCTAAGTGTCGGTGTACGTGGAGGGGGGCCCCGGTCCAAATTTTGCACCAGGGCCCATCAAACTCTAGTTATGCCACTGCATGGGGTGTAGTGATGTAGTTTTATTACAGGTGTAGTATATAGGGGTGTAGTATATGGGGGTGTTGTAAATAGTGGTGTAGTATATGGGGGTATAGTGATGTAGTATATTACAGGTGTGCTATATGGAGGTGTAGTATATTACAGGTGTACTATATGGGGGTGTACTATATTACAGGTGTAGTATATGGGGTGTAGTGATGTAGTATATTACAGGTGTAGTATATAGGGGTGTAGTGATGTAGTATGTTACAGGTGTAGTATATAGGGGTGTAGTGATGTAGTATATCGCAGGTTTATTATATAGTGGTGTAGTATAATACACGTGTATATGGGGGTGTAGTGGTGTAGTATATTACAGGTATATGGAGGGGGTTTAGTATAATACAGGTGTAGTATAGGGGGTTGTAGTGGTGTAGTTTACTACAGGTGTAGTATATAGGGGTGTAGTGATGTAGTATGTTACAGGTGTAGTATATAGGGGTGTAGTGATGTAGTATATCGCAGGTGTATTATATAGTGGTGTAGTATAATACACGTGTATATGGGGGTGTAGTGGTGTAGTATATTACAGGTATATGGAGGGGGTGTAGTATAATACAGGTGTAGTATAGGGGGGGTGTAGTGGTGTAGTTTACTACAGGTGTAGTATATAGGGGTGTAGTGATGTAGTTTATTACAGGTGTAGTATATGGAGGGGGTGTAGTAATGTAGTATATTGGGTAGAACTGAGTTAATTATATTAGTCCGGCCCTCTAAACCAATCCCAATTTCTCATGCGGCCCCATGGGAAAATTAATTGCCCACCCCTGCCCAAATACATTCTCTTCTTTGAAATACACATATATTTGAATATATTAAACCCAGGACTGGGGCAACAGAGTGATTACCAGCCCCCACCCCAAGGTACAGAAGCGTGATGAGGTCATCAGGCCACTAATCTCATCACACTGCTACTGTCAAGCAGTGACGTGCACAGGTGGCAAGAATGCAGTGGAGAATGGTAAACCCTCCATGGAGGAGCAGAAGATTATATTTCCTGAAATTTACTATGGAGAGGTGAGAAGGTGGTATGGGGGCAAACTGTGAAACTGGGAAACTGTGAAAGTGGGCACAGCATAGCAATGGGCAGTGTGTGGGGACATATTATAGAGAGGGGCACTGTGGGGGTATATTATACAGAGTGGCAGTGTGGGTGTATATTATAAAGAAGGGCGATGTAGAGGGATATTATGGAGAAGGACACTGTGAGGGGATGTTATGGAGACGGGCAATGCGGGGGGGGAAGGGATTTTTGGTGCAGGGAGCATAGTACAGTGTCTTGTGTTCCTGGGGCCATCTTCTTCATAAGCTGCTTGATCATGATTGCATCCCAGAGGGCAGCAGCAGAGTGAGCATCCTGACCATCAACCCAGCAGTTGCAGTGTTAGCAGAGTTGGCTACCAAATTCTTCATAGGAGGCCCCTTGGTAAGACAATGTCCGGAACTTGGTGTGATATTTCTCGGGGGTGAAGGTAAAAAAGGCCAACAGGATGTCCTTAATAGTCCAATAATCCAGGTAGTCCTGAGGCCAAAGCGACCTGGCAGTATCTTGAACCCAGGCAGTTAAACTAGAAAACAGGTTTTTGGCCCATTCAGGTGTGGGCACCTGGTGCATAAGCAACAGGGTCTCAAAACTTTGCTCCAATTTTCTGTAGACTGCCAAGGTTGTAACATGGCTATCGCCCTCTGCCATGTTACCCTGCAAAATTTTTCAGGACAGTTGTTATTAGTTTTGTGTTTGGCACAAAAGAGCACTTCGACACGTGATCAAAACGGTTTGTGAATAGCCAGATATGCTGATGATAAGTGCCAGATGTGCCAATAATAAGTGCCAGGTGTGGTGATGACCAGTGAGAGACATGCTGATGACCAGTGCCAGAATTGCTGATGACCAGTGCCAGAATTGCTGATGACCAGTGCCAGAATTTCTGATGACCAGTGCCAGAATTGCTGATGACCAGTGCCTGATGTGGTGATGACCAGTGCCTGATGTGGTGATGACAAGTGCCAGATGTGCTGATGACAAGTGCCAGACGTGCTGATGACCAGTGCCCAGCGAAGTCACAAAGGAGCTACGGTCTGTGATATTTCAGGGTTGTAGGTATGGAAAATTTTATAAGAAATATCTTGCTGTCCTCCTTGACATATAAGGGCTGAGATCCACATTCAAGTACAGTGGAACCTTGGATTAAGAGTAACTTGGTTTGAGAGCGTTTTGCAAGACAAGCAAAGCTTTCTAAAAATGTGTAACTTGGTTTAAGAGCAATGCTTTGCAATAAGAGCAAATTCCCACCGTGTACACTTCCGGATCCGTCCTTTCACCGCGCTCTGACCCGCTCTGGAGGTAACTTTCTGTACTGTATACCATTGTACAGTATATACTATACAGCATGTCTATCAATTTGCATTTGTGGATACAGTATTGTACTTTCTTACTGATAACCAGTCCAGCACATTGCTTGTTTTGTACTTCCCGCACACCAACAATTCTATTGTAAGCTAAAGTGTAGTTTAATTTGCTTTATATGTTATTTACTGTACAGTATTTTGTATTAGTGTACTGTAATAATGTTATGTGAATACAGTACATTATATTGTATTACTGTAATAAGTTTATATAAATACAGTAAATATTTTTGGGTTGTGGAACAAATTGTCTGCATTTCAATTATTTCCTATGGGAAAATTTTCTTTGATATAAGAGTAACTTGGTTTAAGAGCACACTCCCGGAACCAATTATGCTCGTAATCCAAGGTTCCACTGTATATTTAACAGCTGATAAATTGTCAAAAGATCATCTCGATCAATTTTGATATAAAAAAACATGGTATTCACTGGAGGGGGAGTCACCCAAATATATTGCTTATATTGTAAAATTGGGAGGTATTTCAGATTTTATTTTGAAGGGGGAACTTTGCCTCATCTTTTGAATATGGATACAACTTCGTTTACCTAATATAAAGATGACAAAATACCTAAAAAAGCACTTTCATATCACATCCATTAAAAAGGCCTTTTAATATAACAATCTTATAAATGTGTGACATCATCACTGCAGATTGTACACAAAAATGGGAGCTGCAGCGGAGAGGCAGTGCTTGAGGGTAACAAAACTTTTTAGTACTTTAAATTTGCGCATGCCAAAAGGACCCTGTTTTTGGGAAAACTCCTCTCAGGATTTTTGATTTTTGCTGTTTTATATAATTCCAATGAAAGGGGATTCAGAGGCAGCAGTCATGCTTGGTCACAAAAAATTCTGCTTTCTAAGAGGACACTACTGTTATAAAAAACACGATCGCTGGGACCCTGTTACAAGTTTTGCATTGGGGAAAGTAAGATTGAAGTTCCATCAAGCCGGACTATAGACTCCTATTATGTACCATACATTGTGGTGTATAGGTCTCTGGTGGGAAATACTTCCAGTTTTCTTTTAATGTTTGGATTCAGGTCTCCCTTTCTCTCCATAGAATAGAACACGACTGGTTAATTAGTGACTCACACAGGCTATAGTGGTATTTATGTCTAAAAAAAGCTGAATGACAACTAATCTGACAATAGTAACAGCTTCTGCAGCACAATGGTCGAAGTGAGGAAAGAGAAAAAGAAACTGACACTTTTGCATGGGGTGGTTGGTGACACTTCCAACTCCCATCAACCCTCCGATAAAGTTTTTGCAGGGTGTTGACATCATTGTCATGGCAGTTGGGGGCCGCACTGAGGGCACTTTGGTCTGTCCAGACTTTGTGATTGTAGAATAAACTTCAATATTATCCTGTTCAAGCCCCTAGGTAGACCAATAAAAAATGTCAAACTTATAACTGAAAAAAAAAAAAATCTAATATATAAAGCTGTGTATGTATCATGTACGTGTGTGTGTGTATATATATGTGTGTATGTCCGCTAAAAGAATCCGCACCGTCGCATTTAAAATCACGAAATTTTGCACAGACACCCCATGTGACTCAGGGAACATCATAGACTATGTATGGACGGGAAAATGTAACCCCATGCTTTATAGTTACTCAATAAAAATCCTGCCGCCATTAAAGTCAATGGAACTTCGAGCTATTGGAGCTGTGACTGGTTGCTATAGGAACAAAATAAATTGTTAGTATAAGACGCTTCTGTGTGAGGTAATAAGATGTCAGTGGGGAGATGGATACAGAGAGACAAAAAGAGACAGAGAGAGAGACAGACAGTCAAAGAGACAGACAGAGGCAGGCAGACAGGGAAAGAGACAGAGAGACAGACAAAGACAGATAGGGAAAGAGACAGGCAGACAGGGAAACAGACAGGGAAAGAGACAGAGACAAGGAAAGAGACAGGGAAAGAGACAGAGACAAGGAAAGAGACAGGGAAAGAGACAGAGACAAGGAAAGAGACAGGGAAAGAGACAGAGACAAGGAAAGAGACAGGGAAAGAGACAGACATGTAAAGAGACAGAGACAGGTAAAGAGACAGGGAAAGAGACGGAGACAGACGGGGAAAGAGACAGACGGGGAAAGAGACAGACGGGGAAAGAGACAGACGGGGAAAGAGACAGAGACAAGGAAAGAGACAGCGACAGATGTGGAACGAGACAGACGGGGATCGAGACAGACGGGGAACGAGACAGACGGGGAACGAGACAGACGGGGAACAAGACAGACGGGGAACGAGACAGACCTGGAACGAGACAGACCTGGAACGAGACAGACCTGGAACGAGACAGACCTGGAACGAGACAGATGGGGAAAGAGACTGAAAGAGAGAGACAGACAGACACAGACTGACACAGAGATAGAAACAGACAGAGATAGAGAGAGACAGACAGAGAGACTGATACAGACACACAGAGACAGACATACAGACACACAGAGACAGGCAGACAGAGACTGGGAGAGAGACAGTTACTATCCCAGGCAACACCCGGGTACTACAGCTGATTTTTTATATATTATATATATATATATAGTTCCTATCAATCCCCTTTTCCTAGAGAGTGAATAAAAAAGTTGAAATATTTGGTAACACTATGTGTGGAATTCTCTGAACTAATGAAATATCATAACATTTACTCTGTAGGGTAAATGCAAAAATGGAAAAAATAAATCTAAATGGCAAAATCGCTATTTTTTTATCATTTTGACGGGCAAAAAAAATAATCGAATCAGAAAGTCTCATGGAGTACTCTAAGATTGTAATGATATAAATTTGAGCTCATGCCAAAAAAAGAGAAGACTTAATACAACAAAAAATAGAAGAAGCTATTGGTTTTGGAAGGCGGGGAGGAAAAAAAGGGAAATAAAGAGGAGCCCAAAGGTTTGCAATGGTATTACCACTAAATATCTTTCCTGCCAATAAGTATCTGAAAGGTCAGCTCGATCTGTATTTGATGTTGGTATACTATAAACTGGAGTTGGGTGTTGAAACTTTTATAAAATTTAAATATGTTGATTGACTAACTTTATTGGTATTTTGTCTTGACCTTTGGAACATGAATACAAGTTAGTATGAAGCTGCCCTAAATCATAAAATAGCATTTACATTACATCCTTCAAAGTATCACTTCATATAAAGCACTTACGCATTTGTGACATCTTCACTGCCGCTTGTAAACAAAGTCTAGAGCAACAGTATAACACCATTTCCCCAATGTCGGCATTCTATTTTTCAGACACAAATTCAATAAAAAATAGTAAGCGTCACCACTGAAGGGGCAGAGGCAACATGCAGCGACACCTCATCACGCTGCTGATGTCACTGCTACGCTGCAGACAAGGTGAAGAGGGCTGGAAAGTTAACAGTCTACGGAGCCGAAGACATGGGAATTTTTTTGTAGATGGGGTGGAAAGTGGCACGAGTGTGTCACGGTTGACAGACAACCCTGTGGTGTCGGGCTGCAGAAGGTCACTGTGTTTGGCTGCACAAACTGCTCCTTAATATTCCATCCTTTCCTCTGTGGTGTGAATGGCGTTTTGTGTGTCTTCTCTGTTAGGGTTTACTCTTTTCCTTTAGGACCCTGCGGAGATCTTTTCCTTTCAGCTGCTAATTATTATCAATCACCCTCTGTGCCTTTATATACCTGCATTTCCCCTTGGTATGCAGCTAGTTATAGAGCTAAGTTTCTATGTGGTCCTGATTGCAACCAGTCGGCTTGTATTTGGAGTCACGTTGTTGTATGTTGCTGTTCTCTCTCGTAGTCATCTTGGAGATAAGTTGTTTGTTTCCTTTCCCCTGTTTGTTTCCCCTTTGAGTTCTTCAGGACTTAGTGGGGTTGACGAGTGCTCATCCTGCCTGTTGATTACCTAGGGCCCAGGTCAGGGTCAGCAAAGGCCAGGTATCCTGCTAGGTGCATAGGTGCGGAACATATCTAGGGTGGTGAGGGGAGCCAGGGACCAGTGGAAGGTTTTATCAGGGGTCACCTCCCACTCCCCTTGACACAGAATTTACCTCTTCCCATTCCTCCCTTTTTTCTGGTCGTTTGGTATTTCCCCATACCTAGCATGACATAAAGATGTTAGTATAAAGGCACATTATGCTGACCAGAAAAGTGTGATAGGAAGCACTATATGGAGAAGTAACAGTGTGAGGGCAAAGTTTGGAGAAGGGGCAGCCTCAGTGGAATACAGTGTGGGGAGATAGTATGGAAAGGTGGCAATATAGGGGGATACAACGTGAGAACAGAATGTGAACTGGGGGCAGTGTGGAGATAGGGTCAGCATTAGCTAAAAAAAAAGGAGAGGGGACAAGTTCATAAGGGCAGACAATGTGGCAATTATAGTTCATATAAGTTGACAGTATGGTGGTTATTATTCAAGGGAGCAGATAGAGTGGTTGTTATAGTTCATAAAGGAGGACAGTGTGGTGGTTATAACATATGGCAGATATAGTTCATATAAAAGGGCGGTAGTGGGAAGTGTATCAATATTTTATGAAGAAAAAAAGACAGTGTGGAGACAATGTACCCTAAGAAGAAAAGCATGGGGAACTGTTATGATCCAGAAACATGGAAGATCACATTAGATCATTGGCAAAAAAGGTGACAAGAGCATTGGCAACTAATCTGGCCGCCATCCCCTTACTAACCATCAACACTAGAAGTAGCTGAGGGTGAACTAACATCCTATGCACCGCGAACCCAGCCGGAGAACTACCGTGTTTCCCCGATAGTAAGACACCCCCGATAGTAAGACGTAGTGGGGGTTTTGGGGGGGGTCGGCTAATGTAAGACGTACCCCGAAAGTAAGACATAGTAAACGGAAAGCGTTATTTATTTATTTATTTTTTTTTCTTCTTTACAGTACCGGCCGAGCGCCCAGCTGAGCGCCCTGACATGCCGGCGGCCGAGTGCCCAGCTGAGCGCCCTGACATGCCGGCGGCCGAGCGCCCAGCTGAGCGCCCTGACATGCCGGCGGCCGAGCGCTCAGCTGAGAGCTGTCACATGCCGGCGGTCGGGCGCCCAGCCGAGCGCCCTGACACGCCGACGGCCGAGAGCTCAGCTGAGTGCCCTGACATGCCGGCGGCCAAGCGCCCAGCTGAGCGCCCTGACATGCCGGCGGCCGAGCGCTCAGCTGAGAGCTGTCACATGCCGGCGGTCGGGCGCTTAGCCGAACGCTTTTGCACCAAGAAATGTTGCAGTAATGTTGTCCGTGGTCCTGATGGACACACAAAAACACGCAGCTTCAGTGCCCTCATGTGCACCAATCGCGGCAAGTCCCCATACGGTACATTGCATGGAAACTTGCTGCGAATGCTGTGGGATTTTTTTCCAATATAAGACATACCCCGAAAGTAAGACATAGTGGGACTTTTGGGGGTAAAAAGAATGTAAGACACTGTCTTACTTTTGGGGAAACACAGTAGCTATCCTAAAGGAAGGAAGGACGAATAGCTCTCTGCCTCAGAAATAGACCGCAAAGGTATAGCAAGCCCCCCACATTCAAAGACTACGGTGATATAGGAAAACACAATACATACAGTTAGGTCCAGAAATATTTGGACAGTGACACAAGTTTTGTTATTTTAGCTGTTTACAAAAACATGTTCAGAAATACAATTATATATATAATATGGGCTGAAAGTGCACACTCCCAGCTGCAATATGAGAGTTTTCACATCCAAATCGGAGAAAGGGTTTAGGAATCATAGCTCTGTAATGCATAGCCTCCTCTTTTTCAAGGGACCAAAAGTAATTGGACAAGGGACTCTAAGGGCTGCAATTAACTCTGAAGGTGTCTCGCTCGTTAACCTGTAATCAATGAAGTAGTTAAAAGGTCTGGGGTTGATTACAGGTGTGTGGTTTTGCATTTGGAAGTTGTTGCTGTGACCAGACAACATGCGGTCTAAGGAACACTCAATTGAGGTGAAGCAGAACATCCTGAGGCTGAAAAAAAAGAAAAAATCCATCAGAGAGATAGCAGACATGCTTGGAGTAGCAAAATCAACAGTCGGGTACATTCTGAGAAAAAAGGAATTGACTGGTGAGCTTGGGAACTCAAAAAGGCCTGGGCGTCCACGGATGACAACAGTGGTGGATGATCGCCGCATACTTTCTTTGGTGAAGAAGAACCCGTTCACAACATCAACTGAAGTCCAGAACACTCTCAGTGAAGTAGGTGTATCTGTCTCTAAGTCAACAGTAAAGAAAAGACTCCATGAAAGTAAATACAAAGGGTTCACATCTAGATGCAAACCATTCATCAATTCCAAAAATAGACAGGCCAGAGTTAAATTTGCTGAAAAACACCTCATGAAGCCAGCTCAGTTCTGGAAAAATATTCTATGGACAGATGACACAAAGATCAACCTGTACCAGAATGATGGGAAGAAAAAAGTTTGGAGAAGAAAGGGAACGGCACATGATCCTAGGCACACCACATCCTCTGTAAAACATGGTGGAGGCAACGTGATGGCATGGGCATGCATGGCTTTCAATGGCACTGGGTCACTTGTGTTTATTGATGACATAACAGCAGACAAGAGTAGCCGGATGAATTCTGAAGTGTACCGGGATATACTTTCAGCCCAGATTCAGCCAAATGCCGCAAAGTTGATTGGACGGCGCTTCATAGTACAGATGGACAATGACCCCAAGCATACAGCCAAAGCTACCCAGGAGTTCATGAGTGCAAAAAAGTGGAACATTCTGCAATGGCCAAGTCAATCACCAGATCTTAACCCAATTGAGCATGCATTTCACTTGCTCAAATCCAGACTTAAGACGGAAAGACCCACAAACAAGCAAGACCTGAAGGCTGCGGCTGTTAAGGCCTGGCAAAGCATTAAGAAGGAGGAAACCCAGCGTTTGGTGATGTCCATGGGTTCCAGACTTAAGGCAGTGATTGCCTCCAAAGGATTCGCAACAAAATATTGAAAATAAAAATATTTTGTTTGGGTTTGGTTTATTTGTCCAATTACTTTTGACCTCCTAAAATGTGGAGTGTTTGTAAAGAAATGTGTACAATTCCTACAATTTCTATCAGATATTTTTGTTCAAACCTTCAAATTAAACGTTACAATCTGCACTTGAATTCTGTTGTAGAGATTTCATTTCAAATCCAATGTGGTGTCATGCAGAGCCCAACTCGCGAAAATTGTGTCACTGTCCAAATATTTCTGGACCTAACTGTAGATGGATGATACGATTAGCAAAGGTGAGGCCCCATTGACTAAATAGGAAAGGATAGGAAAGGGGCTGATGGTGGCCAGAGAAAAACCCTATAAAAATCCAAATACCTGATACTACAAAAAGTCCTCAGATCGCACGATCTGAACTCCGTCCTATATCAGGCACTCTTGTCAAACCAATGAACAGAAAACAGGAACAATTACAAATTCAAGAAGCAACAAACACATGGACATATAGGAGCAAAACTCCAAACATAGCTGCAGGGAGCTTCCCAGCTAAGCAACAGAGAGGGAAGATTCCTGCATGCAAATAAACTGACAATAACCACAGTAAATGACAAACGCAGATAAGAACAAAAGAACAAACAACATAAGAAGGAACCAAGCATTATCTGGGGTAGATGTGGTCTGGAGCAAGATGAGAAGGCTGGTAAACTAAAGAACAAATGAGAACCGGCTCAGACTGCTAGCAAACCAAGGTTTAAATAGGCAGAGAGTTAGCAATGGAAACGCCCATTGCTCCAGCACACCTGGTCTCTGTCCAAACCATTCCTGGCCACAAGAGGGAGCCTCACAGCAGCAAAAGCATAACTGACATTCACAACAGGGAACATATTTTGTGCAGGAAGCACTGTTAGGGGGCAATTATTTTTTTCAGGGGTACAGCATGGGGGATATTTTTATACAGAGAGCATTCTGATGACACTACTTTTTTTAAGGGCACTGTGATGGTATGCACTGCAGAATATTTGTGCTGTATTCATGTGTTGATGATGGTTCTGATGTATTCTTGTACTGATGATGGTTCTGGTGCTGTACTCACGTACTGAAGATGGTTCTGGTTATATGTTCCTGTACTGATGATGGTTCTGGTGCTGTATTTATGTACTGATTCTGGCTCTAGTGCAATATTCATGCACTGATGAAGGTTCTCGAGATTTATTCATGTACTGGTATTGGTTTTGGTGATGTATTCAGGTATTAATGGTGGTTCTGGTGATGTTTTCATATACTGATGGTAAATTCAAAGAGAGGAGTATACGAGGGCACCACGGCTGAGGTAAACGGGATCAAGCGGGATCAAGCCAAAGGCACAAACCTATTATGATATAATCCAAAAAAACAGAGAAAGGTGGTGTGCGACAAATGGGATCATCAAACGTTATGCAGAAATTACAAATTATCTTTATTTACATGAAACACATGTACTGATGGTGGTTCTGGTACTGTATTCATCTCTTGATTGTGGTTCTGGTAATGTATTCACTTACTGATGACATTTCTCATTCTGTATTCCTATATTATATTGGTAGTGATCCTGTACACATATAGCAATCTAGAACGTGTCAGATGGCATGCTACATGACTGTGTTAATAAAGTCTTCTGCCATGTGATAAGTTAAGGGTTAACAAATATAAGCTTACATTAAAACTTTGTATTTGAAGTCCCCTGTCACTGTCATCTTGGCTTTCCTGAGAAGCTCAACCACAGAATCACTTTCCCCATATCCGATCAGATAATCGCAGAGTGAAAGAACCTTAGGGGTACTTTGCACACCACGACATCGCAAGCCGATGCTTGCGATGCCGATCGCGATAGTACCCACCCCCGTCGCAGCAGCGATATCTTGTGATTGCTGCCGTATCGAACATTATCGCTACGGCAGCTTCACATGCACTCACCTGCCCTGCGACGTCGCTCTGGCCGGCGAACCTCCTTACTAAGGGGGCGGGTTGTGTGGCGTCACAGCGACGTCACGCGGCAGGCGGCCAATAGAAGCGGAGGGGCGGAGATGAGCGGGACGTACACATCCCGCCCACCTCCGTCCTTCCGCATAGCCAGCGTGAGCCGCGGTGACGCAGGTAGTTCCTCGCTCCTGCGGCTTCACACACAGCAATGTGTGCTGCCGCAGGGGAACGAGGAACAACATCGTACCGTCGCTGCAGCGAAATTATGGAAATGTCGGACACTACACCGATGATACGATTACAACGCTTTTGCGCTCGTTAATCGTATCATAAAGGATTTACACACTACGATATCGACAGCGACGCCGGATGTGCGTCACTTTCGATTTGACCCCACTGACATCGCACCTGCGATATCGTAGTGTGCAAAGTACCCCTTAATGTGCTAAAAAATTATTAAAAATTTAGTTTTTCAAAAAATATTTAAAATAAAATAAAAATGTGAATCAACCCTCTTTCTCCCTCATTACATATTAAAAAATAATAATGAAAAACATATTTGGTATTGGACATTTGCAAAAATCCAGACAATTAAAGTTATGAAAATATTAAATTACCGGTAACTAAATCATATGGTAAAGAGAAAACAATAATTAAACCACCAGCATTGCATTTTATTTGTCACCACAAATTGGTATGACTTAAAATATCAGCTCACTTTTTTTTAATGAAAATTGGTATTGCTGCGATTGCATTGACCTGGAGAATCAAGTTCATTGATGTTACATCAGGTCTAGCTATAGATTCCTATTTCTACTACATATTTTTGTGCAAAGGTCTCTAGTGAGAAATACTTCCAGTTTCCTTTTAGAGTTCAGATCTCTCTCACTCTGTAGAATATGTACTGACTCACACACGCTATAGTTGTATCTATGTCTAAAAAAAAAAACTGAATGACAACTAATATCTGACCACAGTACAATGGTCAAAGGAAGAGAAGAGAAAAAGAAAGTGACAACAGAGCCACAATGGCCGTCAGCCAATTCTGGCAAATGTCAGAGAGGCCACATTGATTACTACACTGTCAATGTTATCGGCATTCTCAGAAGAATGACATTATTAGCTGTTGCGGAACACAGAGCCATTGACTCCCTACTCCATCACTTAGGGTACCTTCACACTTTAGCGATGCAGCAGCGATCCGACCAGCGATCTGACCTGGCAGGGATCGCTGCTGCATCGCTACATGGTCGCTGGTGAGCTGTCAAACAGGCAGATCTCACCAGTGACCAGTGACCAGCCCCCAGCCAGCAGCGACGTGCAAGCGACGCTGTGCTAGCACGGAGCCGGCGTCTGGAAGCTGCGGACACTGGTAACTAAGGTAAACATCGGGTATGGTTACCCGATGTTTACTTTAGTTATCAGCGCACACCGCTTAACTTAGCGTGTGCAGGGAGCAGGAGCCGGCACTGGCAGTGTGAGAGCTGCGGAGGCTGGTAACGAAGGTAAATATCGGGTAACCACCTTGGTTACCCGATGTTTACCTTGGTTACAGCTTACCGCAGCTGCCAGATGCCGACTCCTGCTCCCTGCACATTCAAGATTGTTGCTCTCTCGCTGTCACACACAGCGATGTGTGCTTATCAGCGGGAGAGCAACAATGAAAAAACGAACCAGGGCTGTGTGTAACGAGCAGCGATCTCACAGCAGGGGCCAGATCGCTGCTCAGTGTCACACACAGCGAGATCGCCAATGAGGTCACTACTGCGTCACAAAAACCGTGACTCAGCATCGATCTCAGTAGCGATCTCGCTGTGTGTGAAGTACCCCTTACTCTGGCAGGGTACAAGCTACTCCTATCATGCGGCCTGCTGTATGTAGGCTCCACGTAAGGGACATTGGGCGGCGCAAAACCATGAGCCACCTAGTGGGCTCAACACTAGACAAGCCAGAAGACAATGAGGCAACCATGGACGGCCAATCAAGATTAGGTGATTGTTAGTGATGTGCGAGCGTGCTCGGCCCTGCTTGGTAGTCAATCGAGCATTGTGATGCTCGAAATGCTCGATGCTTGACTGAGTATCTTGCTACTAGGGTACCGTGCTTAAGTTCCCTCTGCATTTTTTGCATCCCTCCTGTGAGCTTGTGCCAACTAATTGTCGTTTGCAATGTCCTCTAGCTGGAATATTTGTGCAAAGTGTTCACACCTTTCATACTTGCTGCTTAAGAGTACTCATAATTCTTAAAACATTTTTTTACGGTACATTTGTGTATTATGGAAGATTTTGTGCCAAGTCCTGTTCTACATGACCACATAACATGACCTCTATGATCTTTACAAAGAAATGACGGAATCCAACTGATAAATGAATGATAAAGCTCTGGAGAGCTCCGACTCTGTCACACTAGGTTTATCTTCATAAAATCATCAGTTATCTCAAAGAAGATTCATCATCTTTTACGGAAAATACATTTTTGTTGCTTAGCACTTGGGTTTTTAGAGATTTTTGGATGTGCACTGCAGTGCCTCAAAACTTGTCATCTGATATCGTATATCCCAACGGCGACTGTTGGGCGACTAAATGTAGAAGTCACCATGCAGTCTTAAGGCCCCGTTACACGCAACGACGGATCTAATGATATATCACATCCGGCATCGTTAGCGACGTCGTTGTGTGACAGCAAGGAACGACTGTTAACGATGGAAAATACTCACCTTATCGTCCATTGTTTACACATCGTTCCTTTTTAAAAAATTGTTGCTTGTTGCATGGCGGAGGTTGTTCCTCGTTCCCGAGGCAGCACACATCGGTACGTGTGACACCTCGGGAACGACGAACTGCAGCTTACCTGCGGCCCCCGGCAATGCGGAAGGAAGAAGGTGGGCGGGATGTTATGTTCCGCTCACGTCCGCCCCTCCGCTTCTATTGGGCATCCGCTTAGTGAAGCCGCACGACCTGCCCCCTTAGAAAGGAGGCGGATCGCCGGCAACAGCGACGTCGCTAAGCAGGTAAGTATGTGTGACGGCTCCAAATGATTTTGGGCGCCACGGGCAGCGATTTGCCCGTGACGCACAAACGACGGGGGCGGGTGCTTTCACCAGCGATATCGCTGCGTGGAACTCCCCTTTTAGCCCTAGGGCTCGCTTACATTAGCGTTTAAATCGGACGAGTTCCTCACCTCTAATCAAACAGCAGAAAAAAATGGTAGTATGCTGCGATTTGTCAGCGTTGCTCGGCTTCCTCGTACTTATGTTATTCAAGTGCAGTCCGATATACACCAACACAGAGAATGGAGAAAATGGAGAACTTAATCTCCCCTCCACCTGTGCTCAAACTCTCGCAGGTGAGAGAATCAGAGCACACTAGAATGACAGGGAAGTACTGTATTTTTCATTTTATAAGACGCACCAGATTATAAAACGCACCCCAAATTTAGACAATAAAAAATGAAAAAAAAATATAGGGTCCATTTTATAATCCAGTGGTGTTTTACCAGAGGGGGGCGGCAGTGGTGGTGGAGTGGGGTCATAGGAGGCAAGGGCAGTGGTAGAATAGGGCGATGCTGCAGTCGGTATGTGACGCCCTGGCCAGGCCAGGTAGTCACAAATAGGGCCCCACACAACACCCTTCCTTCACAAGTGACATCAGCCAACCTTAAAACCCTAGTCACCTCCCTCGGGGCTTGATAGACACACCAGGGGGTGGAACCAGGCGGTTGGAAGACACCCACCAAGGAGTCTAGACAGCCCGAGGGAGGGAAAGTAAAGAGTTCAGTGGAGTCAGTTGTAGAGTTCAAGGAGAGTGGAGGTGAGGCCTGTGTCTCAGGCCTGAAGGAAAACTGACAGGCACCATGGTGCCTTTGGCTAGGAGGCAGACGGCGGTCTCCGTCTGCAGGAGCCGGGAAGACGGCTCGGTGGAACTGAGGTGGACCAAAACAGGGTTGTAGCCCGCCGGTACCGACCCGGGGAACCGACCCGGAAACCGGAGCACACCGGGGGGTACTGAGACACTGAAGCTAGGTCCAGAAGCGACTGGAACTGGTTAATTAACTGATTGAGGCCAGGACTAGAGGTCCTGTCCCACCCAAAGTCCTGACTGAAGGCAACAGCCCATCGAGGGGGATAATAGGCCACCGCCAGGGCTCAGAGATACCACGGGCCAGCGTCTGCAGGCAAGAGCTCCTTAGGCCACATCCAGCCGGGAGCGGACTCCTGAAGTTGAAAGCACAGGCAGTCCACCGTTCTAAAAAAGGTGCAGGAGAAAGACAGAGACCACCACCCAGGTGGGGGAACCAGAACGCAGCCAGCTGCGGGCACCGACCACCATCACCTTGGTTTACCAGAGACTCGTGTGTTTCCTTAATAGTGAGTACACCAGCACCCTGCGGTCGCCCATCTCCCTGCACCATTAACCCCAACGGGTCCCGACGCCACCATCCCTGGCCACGGAGGGGTTAACAACTTGTTGCACAACATCTCCCCCGGGTGCCCCGTAACTGCAGCAGTGGTGTCCAATATCACCCAATACCGTGGGTGGTGTCACGAACCTAGTATGGCCCAGCCCGTACATATACGTCCACCACCCCCAACCCTTTTCATTCGGAGTGTCCGTGGCATCCCCCGGGTCCGGAGACCTTCGAGCCACCCACCGGAAGGTCCAGACCCGAGCAGCGGCTGGCTTTTGGCACGGGGCCGACACACCCACAGCGGGTGTCCCAGATGCACACTACGGACGGCGTCGCTGTGAAGCATAAGGAACATCCAGGAACTGTCGGCGGTGCAGGCCTCAAACAAATGGCGCCCGGAGTTGGCGCATGCGCAGATTCAGCTCTCAGCTCAATGACAAGCCGAGATCTCATCTGCACATGTGCCACCTCCGGGTGCCATTTTCCTTAAGTCCACTGCTGGGAGATCAATGGGCCGTAGGTGGCGCATGCACAGATGAGATCTTGAGCTAAGAGCTCCATCTGCGCGCTGAGTCTGGGCGCCATTATTTGAAGCCCTCACCGCACATTCAGGATGACGGCAAGCCTCACTGCCCACAGCGTAGCAAAGTCCACAACGCACGACCTGCAGCACAGCCCAGTGCACAGCAAAGCCCGCAGCATCAACCCTGCCTCCTGTAACCCCTCACCAGCACATAAGCTACATTAGGCTTATAAAAGGAAAAGTGTGCATAATAATCTAAAAAATATGGTATACAGTATCATTGATGATTACAAATTACATTCATTGACAATATTGCCATGGCTCAACTCCAGGGCTCAATCTCGTGACCTCTGGGTGTGTGGTCATTTTCTCTCTCTGTTGGACCACAACCTGTTTTATCTCTCCAAATGGTGATAGTACTTTTGTCTTTCCTTACGCTTCGGTTTAACTTACATTCAGGTGTTTTCACTTACTCATTCTTGTTTGCCCTATCACATCTTGGGAGGGTCTATTTATACTCACCATGCACACACCTTTATAGCTGCCAATATTCCTGGATGGAATGATGTTTGGAGTCCTAGCTCTTCAATTAAGGATTTGTTTGATGAATACTATCATTTGCTTTTCCCCATGGTTTGTTTGTGAGTTTCCCTTCTCAGTAACCTTCCTTTTCTGTTATGTTTGAGATTTGGGGAGTTTACATGTGTTCCATAAATCTTTTGAGTTTCTTCCATTTTCCTCCATCTTCCCTTTACGCCTGTGTTTACATGTTCTTAGCCCTGTGTATCACCCTTGTGTTCACATCATTTATGTTTGGTGTTACATTTTATTTTGAGTTGAGGGTGCAGTCAACCAGGTTCAGCTGAGATAGACTGGGTACTGTCACGGTTCCACCTCCCCATCCACATGGCTAGGGGGTGGAGCCTTCTCCCAGGCCTCACTTCCGGAGCTTGGATGCTTTAAATACTGTCATCTCCGGTGAACCAGCACCGGCTGTAAGCTTAGCGCTGCTTTGCCTGTGAGTGCTGCTCTCTGTAAGTGTGATCCTGATCCGTCCCCTCTCTGTGCCCTCGGTCTCTGTCTGTGTTCCGTCCCCTAGTCGTTTTGCCATTCCTCTGTCCCACCTCCTTCCTTCCCACAATAGCCCCGGGTGTTTCACCCTCTCCTACCTCCCCACTCGGTTGCTTCCTCTGGTACTGACCTCGGCCTGACCTCGACCCTGTCTCTGCTCGTTCCTCCGGTCTTCCTTTTCCCCATACTGTGTATGACCCAGCCTTCCCGACCATTCCCCGCTTCTGCTTTCCGGCTGATGCTCAGCACACTGGGAATTCCCTTCCTGGCTTATTTAGCTCAGTGTAGTGTATTTCCCTGCAAGACTCCAGCTCCCCCTAGCGGCAGCCCGAAAGGTGGTATTGCATTATCTTAGGGTACCAACCTCCCAGTTAGGTAGGGACAAATCAGACTCAGATTTAGGGCTTTTTCTTGTCTGACTAGGGACCTGTTGACTACAAGTAATACATCTCTCCTGGTTTGTTCATCCCCATGTGAGTGGTACAATTCAGTCGTAACACATATGAACCAAGACTTTACTGGGACTCCACTGTAAAAGTGGAACGCTTCTTGTCAAGGTTACATGGTAGCATTTAATAAAGGGAAGGCTTATCAGGTTTAGTTTATGGCAGGGGGCTTCATATAGAAAATAGGCGGGCTCAAGCAGGATTGAAAGAAAGGGTTTGGCTTCCAGTGGTCCAAAGAGTCTATAAAGCCCCTTCTATGGGAAGTTTGACTCTTTCCAATGCCCAATGGGTCAAGAAGAATAGGGTCCCTTTATTATCCTCTTGCCCCCCTGTGTTGGTAAATTTGAAGTGTTATAATTATTTGTTTTTTGTAAAAAATAAAAACCAGTAAACGGAAAAAATTGACTTATTATGCTATTATTTTTCAGAATTATGTTTAATAAAAACCTATTGCTTGCCATAAATGTGTTTTTACCTGGTATAAATGCCACTGTTCTCTTTAATCTCGATTTGGTTTTCGTTAGTTCTCGTGGCTCTCCGTTCCTGAGATATTGCTCCCTCTTCCATATGTGTAAATCTAGTCTTCATAGTCAAGAGGATGTGACCACTGACTATTCTCTTTAGTCAACTCAATTGGCTTAAATGCTCAATTTATTAGCAGGGAATAGAGGGTCATATCTTAAGAACAAAAGGGGAAGGGCAACAATTACACCAGGCAAAAAAAAAGTGATATTTCTATCCGGTCACAGGTTCTTCTGGTGGTTGTTGTGGCTTAGTGGTTTAAATCACCGGGTGTCATATGGTCCTGGACAACGGCCTTGCTGTGAAAATGGTTTCTTTACTGGTAGTAATAAATCCTGTTTCTGCCTCCCCCCCTTACAAAAAAAAATATTAAAAAATGGAGTGGGATCAGAAGGATGGGCCTGTTACCCGATTTTTAAAGTAGTCTCCCTTCAATATTAGGGTACAAGGCTCACAGTCTAAAGAAGATTACATTCTCTTTTTGTTACAGACGTCCTTGTGGTTTCATTCGATTGAAGCCTTTACTCAAAAATGGTCCCAATGAGGATTTGATATGTTGTCTACTGAACTTAGGTGACTAAACACCCATTTTTGAGCCATATGTGGAGGGTTTCTTCTTCCTTGTGGATGACTTTTGCATTCACCTGTTGGATTTGTGGATTTTACAGTTTTGTTATATGTACTAATAACATTCTAGGTAGATACTATCAAAATGATTGGTACAGTAGGACCCTGATGCAGCTGCAACAATGAGGTTGGGCTTCTAATAACAAGTGACACCAGGGAAGTTGGCAAGTAGGAGGAGGTTTACTCTCTTTGGCAGCCATGGACTACTTGCCAAGGTCCTGTATATCGCTTTTGACCATCTCTAATACTATCTACATATGTATATACTTTGACCAAAAATCCAAATAAAGCCATTGAGACAACAGTTCTTCAACGTAGTGTAAAGCTCACCACTAGGGGGCGCATGTACACTGGAATGGTGTAGAGTTCCTAGGTGTAGTGAGGCGCTTGCCCTCTAGTGGTCACTAGTACCAAGGCGGGGACAGTCCGCAGAGTAGTTGATCAAGCCAACCATTCTACAACAAAGTCACTGAATGGTTGAACCAGGGGAATGCTGTGGATATAGTATACCTTGACTTCAGTAAGGCATTCGTTAAAGTATCTCATAACATCCTCACTGAAAACAATTATCAATTATGGAATTGACAAAAAATCAGTTAGCTGGATTCACAACTGGCTTAATGATCGGGTACAACGAGTAATACTAAATGGCTACACATCATCCCGGAGGAAAGTCAAAAGCGGGATGCCACAACTGTCCTTGGCCCAGTGCTGTTTAATATCTTTATAAATGATCTGGATAATGGAATTATTGGGAGACTCATAAAACTAGCAGATGATACTAAGATAGGAGTAGCCAACACTAGAGAGGAAAAGAGCGTATTAAAAAGAATCTAGACACGCTAGAACAATGGGCTGAGGAGAACAGAATGGTTTTTAAAAGGGAAAAATACAAAGTCCTACATCTGGGTAAAAGAAATGTAAAACGCAGATATAGTATAGGAGGAATAGAACTAGTAATAGCAGCGGGGAAAATGACTTGGGCATAATAGTGAATCCCATATTCAACATGAGACAACATTGCGGAGCAGCTAAAAAGGACAACAAAATTCTAAGATGCATCTTGACAAGCATTGAATCTAGTTCAAGAAAGGTAATTATTCCCCTATCCTCTGCTCTGGTCAGATCCCACCTGAAATACTGTGTACAGTTCTGGGCGCCCCAATTCAAGAAAGACATCGATATATTGGAGCAAGTCCAGAGAAGAGCAACCAAGATGGTAGAAGGTCTGCAAACCATGTCATATGAAGTACGGCTAAAATAACTAGGAATGTTTCGTTTAAAAAAGAGAAGACTGAGAGGAGACTTAATAGCGGTCTACAAATATCTGAAAGGAAGTCATAGTGCAGAGGGAACCACCCTATTTTCATTATTACAAGGAAGTACAAGAAGCAATGGGATGAAACTAAAAGGGAGGAGATTCAGATTAGACATTAGGAAACATTTTCTGACAGTGAGGGCAGTCAGAGTGGAACAGGTGACTACGGGAGGTGGTGAACTCTCCATAAATGGAAATCTTCAAGCAGAAACTGGATACAAATATAGCTGGGATGATTTATGAAAGCCTGCACTTGCAGGGGGTTGGACACGATGACCCTTGAGGTCCCTTCCAACTCTACCATTCTATGATTCTATGATAAGCCGAGAGTCAGAAGCAGGGAGGTCTCGTCAGTACAGAGGAGCAAGAGAAGCCGAGGTCATGTGCAATACGGTGGTCGGTAAGCCAGGAAGTAGCATCAGGTACAGAAGGGGAGCAGAGCCGTGGTCAGTGAACAAGCAGGGGTCGGAAGCCAAAAGGACACAAAGGTACAGAGGAGAGAGTGAGGCCGGTGTCACAAAACAGGTCGAAGGTCAGGGAGACAGGGAGTGCAGATATTACAGGGGGGGGGGGGGCGACACGAAGGTCAGGCAATGAGATGCAAGATAATGGGTCAAGATCAGAACAACTCACGAAAACCAGAAACATACACTGCAGAGCAGGAACTATTACTGGTGGAACTCCAGGTGAGACAACTCCAAGATAAGGCAGAGCGATCACCCGGAACAAGGCACAACCAAATAGGCCAATCACACCGAGCTTGAATGCTCAGAATACAGACAAGAAAACACCTAGGACACAATGGCTCTGCGTAGAGCAGAGCCAAAAGTGAATCATGATATGTAGATCTCTGAATGATAATCAAGCCATCGTTGTCATCAGCCAAGAACATAACTACTAAAAATAAGCCTCGTTATATCTCTATGACTTTTTATTTTGATAGTGTTACATATTCCATACCGTGTAATGAATTTCTGCATATAGCAGATCTACAGATGAGTCATATACACTAATGGTGAGGCCTCGGAGGGGAGTATCACTTTCTATTTGTTGATAAGACAAATTTTGCAGTAAAAGTATGTGGGGCAAAATTTTCTCACAGGGCAGCAAACCCTCCGCGGAGATGATGCATAGATCAGATGACTATGCTAATCTTATATGTCAAAACATCCACACACTGACTTACAGTAACTCTGCCCTCCAGAATTTTCACTGAAACTGCAGTAACATAACGAGAGCGGGACGGAGGAGAACATTTTGCTTTTGCTTTTCACACACAGATCAGAAAGCTATGTGTCATGGTTACCGTATTGCAAACCCTAAAAGAAATTAAAGCCTTGAAGAGCATCTATCACATGGAACCTATTATATAAAATGATCCCTGGAGATCCTTCAAAGAATGAACATTGACCAAAGTGGACAATCCCTTCAATTCTCTTGCACAATTTTTTTTAATAACTTGAAAATTTGTTAAAACTTTGGTCTTTCCTGACATCCTTGTCATCACACAGATGTTTGCTCAACTGCCTTTCTTGGTGACATTTAATAGGACTTCCTTAAAGGATATTCTCCATCTCCAAGATCTTATCCCAATCTGTAGTAGTTGTAATAATAATTATAATTAATAATAATATTAGCACACACCTCTAATTAGAAATGTAGTATAGTTCTCCTGATTCACTATGTCGCGTACCTCATGTTCAGGGCATTGCAGGACCTTATGTATCCATGGTTATGACCACACATGTAGTCACAGTTGATTAGTTAGTTGGTAGTGGTCATAACCATGGACACCTAAGGTTCTTAAATGACCTGAATATGAGGCAAGCGACATAGTAAATCAGAAGAACTATATTAGATTACTAATTGGAGGTATTTGCTAAATATTATTACACCTGCTACTAGTTATGGCCGTGAGCTGTCATTAACTCCTGATTAGAGCTGATCGAACGCCACAAAATCTGGGACCGGCGGATCACTGCCAAATTTTAAAAAGCGTCCGATCCGCACCGGATGGGGACCGGAATCCGGAGATTAAAAACGTTTGTGGAGGGGATTCTGGTTCCAGACTTTGATGGGCCATTGTCCTCCATTCCTTCTGTTCTGATCCCACCCCTTTAACATTTGCAACTTGTAGCTCCTAGTTATAAAGAAGTTTCTAGAACACAGTCTCCAGGGATGGTGTATTAGGGAAGCCCCCTGTAGAGGAGAACGCAGACAGCCAAGCAACCTACATGACCCTATATGGCATATAGTACATGAATACAGGCCGGGGGTTGGGGAGGGACACATCGTCACACACAGTGCTTCTTGGGATGTTTAAAGTTTTAGAAATCTTTTTGTTACCAAATCCGGCTTTAAACTTCTCCACAACAGTATCACTGACCTGCCTGTTGTGTTCCTTGGTCTTCATGATGCTCTCTGTGCTTTAAACAGAACACAGACTATCACAGAGCAGGTGCATTTATACGGAGACTTGATTACACACAGGGGCTTATATTTATCATCATCAGTCATTTAGGACAACATTGGATCATTCAAAGATCCTCAATGGACTTCTGGGGTGAGTTTGCTGCACTGAAAGTAAAGGGGATGAATAATATTGCACGCACAATTTTCAGTTTATTCTCTTTTTACTAAAGTTTAAAATCAGCAATAAATATCGTTCACCTTCACAATTGTGTTCCACTTGTTGATTCTTCACCATAACATTCACATTTTTATCTTTATGTTTGAAGCCTGAAATGTGGAAAAAGGTTGAAAAATTCAAGGGGGTCGAATACTTTCGCAAGGCACTGTATATGTCACCTATAGCTACAATACTGCGGCAAAGTGTGTATACATGCACTGCCTAAAGAAGGCATATAAATGAGCCAAGAGGATAATACAAACGATGTCTGTGATCAGGTGAAAAAAGATGAAAAAAGTCACATGGATATGTAGACTCGTAAATACAGTAAATATAAAGAGCTTTTTAATAGTTCACTCTCTACAAGAGAATCCTCAAATGGCAGAACTAATTGGGATAGATAACAAATAGATGTCAAAACAACATACAATCTATATCTTCCCAACCGAATCAGACAGTCAGATAGACAAAATATGGAGGCAATGTATGTCACCCGCAATTTCAGCCCAGCACTATGGCATATAAGCAAAAGGTCCCTTATATCGGGGAGAGATAGATTGGACCATTAGATTAATAAAGATTACTACCTGTAATGTATAGAGGAGATCAGCCGGGTACACAGGATGCCCTATGCGCGTTTCGGCAATGCCTTCATCCAGGGTGATACCAACGCAGATATTGCCTCCAAACGGTGACCGTATACACTGTGTGCAGAATTATTAGGCAAATGAGTATTTTGATCACATGATAACTTTTATACATGTTGTCCTACTCCAAGCTGTATAGGCTTGAGAGCCAACTACCAATTAAGTAAATCAGGTGATGTGCATCTCTGTAATGAGGAGGGGTGTGGTGTAATGACATCAACACCCTATATAAGGTGTGCTTAATTATTAGGCAACTTCCTTTCCTTTGGCAAAATAGGTCAGAAGAGAGATTTGACGGGCTCTGAAAAGTCCAAAATTGTGAGATGTCTTGCAGAGGGATGCAGCAGTCTTGAAATTGCCAAACTTTTGAAGCGTGATCACCGAACAATCAAGCGTTTCATGGCAAATAGCCAACAGGGTTGCAAGAAGCGTGTTCGGCAAAAAAGGCACAAAATAACTGCCCATGAATTGAGAAAAATCAAGCGTGAAGTTGCCAAGATGCCATTTGCCACCAGTTTGGCCATATTTCCGAGCTGCAACATTACTGGAGTATCAAAAAGCACAAGGAGTGCCATACTCAGGGACATGGCCAAGGTAAGGTAAGGCTGAAAAATCACCATCTTTGAACAAGAAACATGAGATAAAACGTCAAGACTGGGCCAAGAAATATCTTAAGACTGATTTTTCAAAGGTTTTATGGACTGATGAAATGAGAGTGACTCTTGATGGGCCAGATGGATGGGCCAGAGGCTGGATCAGTAAAGGGCAGAGAGCTCCACTCCGACTCAAGACGCCAGCAAGGTGGAGGTGGGGTACTGGTATGGGCTGGTATCATCAAAGAAGAACTTGTGGGACCTTTTTTGAGGGTTGAGGATGGAGTGAAGCTCAACTCCCAGACCTACTGCCAGTTTCTGAAAGACAACTTCTTCAAGCAGTGGTACAGGAAGAAGTCGGTATCGTTCAAGAAAAACATGATTTTCATGCACGACAATGCTCCATCACATGCATCCAACTACTCCACAGCGTGGCTGGCCAGTAAAGGTCTAAAAGATGAAAAAATAATGACATGGCCCCCTTGTTAACCTGATCTGAACCCCATAGAGAACCTGTGGGCCCTCATAAAATGTGAGATCAACAGGGAGGGAAAACAGTACACCTCTCGGAGCAGTGTCTGGAGGCTGTGGTGGCTGCTGCACGCAATGTTGACAGTAAACAGATCAAGCAACTGACAGAATCTATGGATGGTCGGCTGCTGAGTGTCATCATAAAGAAAGGCGGCTATATTGGTCACTAATGTTTTGGGGTTTTGTTTTTGCATGTCAGAATTGTTTATTTCTAAATTTTGTGCAATTATATTGGTTTGCCTGGTGAAAATAAACAGGTGAGATGGGAATATATTTGGTTTTTATTAAGTTGCCTAATAATTCTGCACAGTAATAGTTACCTGCAAAAACAGATATCCTCCTAAAATAGCCAAATCTAAAAAAAAAACCCACTCCAACTTCCAAAAATATTAAGCTTTGATATTTATGAGTCTTTTGAGTTGACTGAGAACATAGTTGTTGATCAATAATAAAAAAAATCCTCTAAAATACAACTTGCCTAATAATTCTGCACACGGTGTAGTGTTAGATACCAGTCCTCTAGAACATATAAGAGATTACTGTATACTGCTGATGGAAAGTCAATCAGATACAGAACTCTGGTAGACGGTGATAAGGTGTCAGAGTAGGGTTCTAATCCTTGGAATCCTCACGGACCTGTGAAACTTCGGTTCAGCCAAACTTTAAATTAATATCATTTGGGACCCGAACTTGACCTGAACCCCAATGGAAGCCACTAATTGGACAGTTCAGGTCTCCACCCACATACACCCAGCCATAAACAGATCACTTCCGGGGGCAGATGGGCTGGTTTTTCCTTTTTTTTTGTGCTGTTACCACCAGTGCGAGCTGTTCAATCACTGCAAGCGGCTTGCACTGAGCTCAGCAACGAGCGAGAATGAGCACAACGATGCTCGCGCGAGTGGTGTTCATACATAAACTAAATTAACTGGATACATAAATTAAATTCCAATAGATTAACTGGAAGAAGTTGTTCTGGTGTTGTATCTTCCTTAGCGCATGGGTTGCTGTGGGTTGCAGGAACTAAGGGGTACTTTGCACACTACGACATCGCAGCTGTCAAATCGAAAGTGACGCACATCCGGCATCGCTGTCGACATCGGAGTATGTGAATCCTTTTTGATATGATTAACGAGCGCAAAAGCGTCGTAATCGTATCATCGGTGTAGTGTCCGGCATATTCATAATTTCGCTGCAGCGATGGTACGATGTTGTTCCTTGTTCCCCTGCGGCAGCACACATCGCTGTGGGAGAAGCCACAGGAGCGAGGAACATCAGCTTACCTGCGTCACCGCGGCTCACGCCAGCTATGCGGAAGGACGGAGGTGGGCGGGATGTTTACCTCCCGCTCATCTCCGCCCCTCTACTTCTATTGACCGCCTGCCGTGTGACGTCGCTGTGACGCCGCACGACTCGCCCCCTTAGGAAGGAGGCGGGTCGCCGGCCAGAGCAACGTCGCAGGGCAGGTATGTGCATGTGAAACTGCCGTAGCGATGTTCGCTACGGCAGCTATCACAAGATATCGCTGCTGCGACGGGGGCGGGGACTATCGCGCTCGGCATCGTTGCCATCGGCTTGCGATGCCGTAGTGTGCAAAGTACCCCTAAGAGTCAGGACAGATATACAGTAGGTGTCATTGACAGAATTGCAACTTAACCCTAAAATGCTATGTTGTTAAGTAGCTACATGTAGATCCAGAAATGAACAACAGCATGCAGTATGGGTGTGTGGAGTATGCAGTTGCTATACAGGACCAATAAAACAGGTATTAAAAAAATAAAATACTTTAAAAAAAAAAAGTATTTAAAAAAAAAAAACACAACACAACTGCCCCAGGCACAGTAAAAGTTAGGTAGGCTCACCTCCCAAGATCCTGCACCTGCAACAGACTGATATATTTGGGTGGTATGTATGGGTGTATTACTGGACTATTACAATAAGGAAGTGTGGGGAAAAATATATATTTTGTTACAACACGCACACTTCGTGAGCTAAACAATTGCACGTACATTTCTAGAATGTGGAGATTTTTCTTTTCTCTTTTATAAAAAATGATGGCTTTCCCATTTCCCAAACCAGGAAGCGCATTTTTTTCTTAGTTTCAAGGTCTTTCTTCAGTAGCAAAATTAAGGGTTATTGATTTGGCCTCCTTATTTATAGCCTGTGAAAAAAATTGCAGTTAAGATTCTGTTACTGCAGGATATCACAAATCAATCAATTCCCAATCACACTGACTTTGCAGGTCCAGCACTTCCCTTTCACATGAATCTTTGGATCATTATTCACAGACTGAGACTTCCACTCCAATTTTCAGTCTGTTTCAGCACAGCAGCAATACACCACAAGCAGGATTAACTCTTTTCTATCCCTATGTGTAGTGACCTGTGTGCTCTAACCTCCTATCGCTTGTCTGTAAAATCCCAAAACTGCTGCTGCTTGGCCAACCCTCACCTTTTATATTGCCTGTGTCCCGCTTACGCATGTGAAGCACAACAAACAACACCAAAAAGAGTGGGGGGCACCGGGGACACACAAACTACGGGAGGCCCTGGAACTAGTGAGAAGGGTAGGTGGGCACCTCCTAACCTCACCTACAACTGTCCCTTCTGTCTTCACCAGTCACTATACAGTCTACGCAACTGTCGCCAAACAGGAACCTGGGACCCTATAAAGGCCCTATAATAACCCTGACTAGTGAGGGGCAGGAGGGGTTCTCTAGACCTCACCACTGCACTAACAACACACCAGGGTAAGAAAAGACAAACAGGGGAAAAGATAAGAACAAAAGGATATAGCCTGAGCACAGGAACCAAACTCAAAGAACCTTTCTCAGAGGTGGACAGGACACAAATAAGTTTGTATCTTCAGCAAGGAATTCTGGGACACACCATTATTTAAGGCTGAAGGCCGTGACTACTGAATAAGTGTAGCTGATCTAACTGGTTAGAAATTGCTGCAGTAGCAAAACTAGCACTTAACCAGTGCAGTGCCAAAAGAAATGAAACCCATTTAAATGAAAAGAGGCAGATAAGATGTTCCAGTCCAAAGGCTGTCACTGGTCTCAACCTGCAGTGAGACGATTGTGACAGGCTGTGTGTAACGGCTGTCTCTCTGCATTATGAGAGTAGTGACAGATTCAGGATTTGAGAGTTATTTTAATTCTTGACTCAATATTAAAAGTGGTTTCCTTTACTTTGGTAGTCATAGGGTTAATGTCAGTTTGCTTTCCAGCAGCTTCTGACCATTGGTCAGGTGTTTCCGGTATGGGAGCACTCCCAGTCCCTTTATATACCCTCTCCTCCAAGCAGAGGGTGCCGGTCATTCTCTTTGCCATTTGGATGCTGGGCCTGGAGGTTTAAGGAGCTGCTGACACACTCTCTTGAAGTTGATGTGGTGGCTGTAGTCTTGGAGAAGACTGCAGCAGTCTGTTGTTATGTTTCCCCCCTGTCTGTCTTCCTTCCCTGGTGTGTTGTTTTAGTGCAGCGGTGGGGCTAGCATCCCTTACCTGCCCACTCACTAGCCAGGACTATTGTAGTGTCACTCAGGGCTTCTTGTTCCTGCTAGGCGGCAGGTGAGGAACCTGTATTGGGACTGTTTAGGAGTGTAGGGTACAGTGGCAGATAAGTGGAAGAGGTGTCCATCTCCCTCTCGGTAGTCCTAGTGTCCTCCATTGTTAAAGTGTCCTCGGTGTACACCTTGTTTGTCGTTGTGTGTTTTGGCTCACACCGGAACCTCCCCTAGTCTGCGCCGTGACACTGTGATACCGTAATTCCCACTGGTTGGCAGGCATGGCAAGACCATGTGATGTGATATCCATAAACCCTATGCAGCCGTGCCTGACATCATGAAGCCTCTATCTGGCTGATGAAATCTTCAGCAACGACGAAAATTGCATTGTTTTTTGTTTGCAATCCTCACAAATCAAATAGCAAAATGTTTCAATTAGCAGAGACCTGCGAAGTTCAGGAAATTCGACTCGAAGTTGATTTGCAGCAGATTGATCCGCTAATCTCTTCGGAATCAACGCAACACTCCAACAGATCCATGCTTTTTCTAGGAAACGACTACACACTAGGTCACCTGATTCAACAGCAGACTGAATTTCCAAGACACCAGATATTCTCCAAATTTTTCCTACATTGCATATTTAAGAAATTACAAATATGTTGAGAAAGAAAAAACACCAATAGAATTCCTTTTGTCAAATTTTGGTTTGAAAAAGGTCGTTTTCGTCCGATTTGTCACCACGTTTCTAAATTCTTAAAGATGATGCAATAACAGAAAACATTTGAGGGATTTCTAGTCCTTTTGAACTCCAATTTCCATTATACACATATTAGCAGGTGCTGTATGATAACATATCATGTATGATGCAACCAATGTGTCTTTATTAAGTGGTGGGGACACAGGTTGGAAGTTACGCCTACAGTATATCTCAAAAGTGAGTACACCCCTCCAATTTTTGTAAATATGTTATTATATCTTTCCATGGGGTAACACTGAAGAAATGAGACTTTGATACAATATAAAGTACATATAAATTGTACGGCTTGTATAGCAGTGTACATTTGGTGCCCTCTAAATAACTCAATAAACAGCCACTAATGTCTAAACCGCTGG